>NW_010968505.1:4344419-4353656 GCF_000463585.1 Tarenaya hassleriana | reverse complement strand
AACCGGACCCTGATGATATGGTACGAGCAATTGAGAAGGCTATATCTATCCTACCAACAATCGATCCTCAAGAGATGCACGAGCGAGTGAGTTGTGTCTGAAATCTAGATTCAACATACCCAAAAATACTTTGAACTGACCCGACTAATATCATGAATTTGGTTTGTGTATTGCCCACCAGATGAAGAAGCTCTACAGTTGGCAAGATGTAGCCAAAAGAACCAAGATTGTCTACGACCGTGCTCTCAAATGCTCTAACCGGAGTCTTATCGAACGCCTTTCCCGGTGCGTCACTCCATATAACCTATTTATGTAAAAAACGATTAGAATGAATGGAAAAAAAAAAAGAAACCTTTCCATAGATAATGATCTGGGCGGCTGATGCTAATGCAGGTACCTCCCTTGTGGTGCGTGGGCAGGAAAGCTATTCTGTTTTGTTATAATCATTGATTACCTTTTATGGCGTTTGCTTCAGATACTGCAGGTTAAGTTTTCATGTTCTGTTTCCACATTGATCCATGTTCTTCTTACAAATGCTCTAACCGGAGTTTTCATGTTCTCTATCACAACTATAATTTTCTGACAAGTTTACTGTTTTCATGATGAATTTTGCCTCAGCCTGACGAAGATATCGAAGAAGTGCCCGACTTTGTTCTTCCTCGCAACCGATGAGACTGTAATAAAGAATCGGTGTCTCTGCTTCATCTTTTGCCACTTTTTGTTGTATGCCTTTAGGGTTTTTTGTTTTGCTGAAATCCGAGAGATTCCTTTAGGTTGTTTTCTAAGGATCCAAGGAACAATTTGTGTATTAGGGTTCTCATGGAGTAGTAGAAACTAGTTATTTGTGCAACGGAAACAAAGGGCAAAACACTATTTGTCTTCAACATAAGAGTAGAGTTGTTGTCGTGATTCTTGCTTCATCTCCAAATGAGATCGCCCATGAACTTCAGTGCAGGGACACCTCTTATCTCTGCATCTAGCAATGGGGCTTGTATCAATTTCAACCCGGAAAGTTCTGGATCTTTCTGAATAATGTCGAGTGCCCGTGTCTGATCCTGAAACATCAAGAACCGAGACTTTGAACTTTGAATGAAAACAGGCAAGGATTCTAGATGGGTACCTAAGCAATTGCTAAACCTACATGGGACACTACCAAACGGATATTACCGAAAAAAGGCCTCTCGACAAGTACAGATCGAATATCCAAAATTTTCGGACTACCCGAATATCTCGGGTATATCCACGGAGACATGGGTTTAAATAGGAAATTTCGATTTTTTCCAGGAATAAATATCATGAAGTCTATATGGTAATATTAAAACTATCATAATCCGGGTATCCGCAGGCAATACCCAGTCCCGGACCCAATTACCCGAACACAATCTCGGGTTTTCTTCTTCGTGCTCTAGTGTTATCGAAAACGTTCATAAAAAGCATCAACTGAGATATCGTCCAACTCATGAATGAATCGTCAAAAATGGAAAGTTTTTAGTAAGCCGTTGCAAGGATGGGGGAAGTAGAGCAGTTACCTTCCTTCTCATCGAGCAGAACTTGCAGTCAGACCCAGACGGAGGTAGAACCTGATTGATGATAAGCCTATGGACCGGCACATTTTCCTTCTTCAAAGATGCATGTAGCCTTGAAGACTCATTTATTGCCATAACCTGAAAGTTTTTTTAAAAAATTATGCCCTGATGAAATATACAAGAAAACAGAGCCCGACAACTCGCGGGTAATGATACCAAATGACGGAATTCATCATCAACACCCGTCAAAATGCTCGGGGGGTCAGAGAAGAAACGTGTGAAAATGATAGTTTTGCAAAGGTGAGTGTCTTGTTACCCGGAAAAAGATACAGAGAGGGTGTTACCGTCGGGATGGTTACGATGACAAACTCAGTAGTATCGTCGTCACGGAAAACGTTTCGAACTTTTGCCATTCTCTCTTTCAGTTGGTCCATTTCATTAGGCTGTCAAAAAAAAAGGGGTGTTTCAGAATTTCAGGATATAGTAGATGGAAGTGTTGGTTGAAGTGAAAAAACTTGATTCTTTTTACCGTCTCCTGTGGTATTTCCTTCTTCCCCAAAACCGACTTGAAGACTGAAGCTGCAGCAGAGATCTTCTTCTTGATCTGAATAACATAATCCATTCAGATACATATCCGCTAAAGGATGTTTCGGGGGAAACATATAGTTGAATCGCCAATAAAAGGAGCTAACTTTCATGCTCAAACCTTTGTTATTTTCCCTATGGATGCATCATAGAAGTCAGGCAGTGAAAGAAGCCGGAGAGTATGTCCCTGTAGTTGATTTCTCACTTATCAGAATTAACATCAGCCCATGCCAGCCTACTGTAGGAGAAGCATGATCATAGAAAAAGAAAAATTCGCTAACCGTAGGTGCAGTATCGAAAACGATACGGGTAAACCTACTGTATTCTGGGGATTCCATGAATTGCAGAACCTAGAAAGACATTCCAATCATTTGGAAGTAAAAGTCCGAAGCAAAAGAAATGAAAAAAGTTTAAAACTTTCACATTTGCAAGAAACCCAATTCATGAGAGCAATCATTCGAGGGAATTATACGTGCCTTGGAGATAGCCGCTATTTCGTCAATACCAGGAGATGCAGCATTGATCATATCTTCAAGATTTAAGTCCCCTAACTACCAGAAACGGACAACGTCTCTGAGACATCGATGAAGTTTCACAATGGTAGTTGGAATTGGAAAGAAAGGTGAAATCACTGATAGAGAAAAGGGCAAAGGGATATGAACCTCGCCAGCAAGCATTCCGAGCCCCATGCTATCCATGAGATCTTTCACGTTTTTATTGCCCTTTTGATGTTTAATCTCTTCCTTCATTCTCTCAGGGGTTATCTACCGTGATGCAGTGAGGGGATAAGACATTTCAGGAAATGCCAATTTATTTCAAGAAACATGAAGAACTCGCGCTATAATTGAACGTATAACACCTCAAGAGCCAGAAGCGGAGAATCAACACCTTCAATTGGCTTCAGAACTCCTCCTGTCAAGTCCTGCAAGCAAAATCGGAGAAATTCAGTTTGTCCAAAAAGAAAATTTACGCCCAAAAGTGAAATGTCGAATCTTGAAGCTAAAGCAGGAGTTGATACCTGAGCAAAGGAATCGCTCAAGGAGTGAGCGGGATCAGTTGAAACCACGATAGTCGGATGACCGTTATTAGCAAACTTAATGGCAAGAGAAGCAGCGCAGCTTGTTTTCCCGACACCTCCCTTTCCGCCAAGAAGGTAATACTTCCGTTGATTACCGGATACCATCTCATCGAATCGGGAAGCATTTTCAACAAGGGTAACCAACGATCTCCCTACACAAACAAGTGAAATCAACTAAAAGATCTCTAAGATGCGTCTTTGCCAACAATGCAGAGGGTTTCATCCAATTCTGCAGGACTTTTCAATCATAAAAAGCCGGGGACTTTTCAATCACTAAGCACCTACTCATTTTCACGGAGTGACAGAATTTCATATTTGGCACAACTTTTTCTACAACCGACAGGCTGTTGATACAAAAACTCTTCATGATTAACACACACCGAAATCGAACAATTTTCAACAAATCCAAATCAATCGCCTTTAACCATTGAATGAAATCCATGTTCCCAAATCAACTATAAGGCGCTAAGAACAGGAACAATAACCTAGATGGCACGCGGATTCATCATGACAGAAATCTTCGACAACGAATTCTGCCCAGAAATTCAGTTCACAAGTTTGAACTTTTACAGAGAAAACAGCAAGAGAGAGACAAAGGGAGCAAAAGGGTAACCTCGAAATGCTGTCGAGGAGATTCCACCACGAATTTGGACAGAAAGGAAATCGAAACCGTGACTTCCTGAGACTCGATAGAGAGAGATGCAGGCTCTGGTCCTCGAAATGCGATTGAGAAGCAGAGCAGCCGCCATTGAAGTAGAAGAAGAATAATGATGAGGAGGAAAGGAATTGGGTCAAGTTAGAGAAAATAATTGCAAAACCCTGTTTGGATGCCGAGAAAGCTGAAGGAAAATTCAGGGTTTTAGTGAGGGTTTTAGGTGTTACGTTCCCAAAAGTTCCGACCGTGAGAGGAGAGTAGAGACTCCGGTTTGATTCGCTTCGGTTCGGTCGGTATTTTTTATTAAATAAACTTCAGCTGTATTCTTTCCGATTTATGAAATATGGATTGAAATTTGAAATCATCTTAACCGTTTCGATTTGGATTGTTATCAATGAAACGAAACTTTTGATTCAATTTGGTTTAAATAAATTAAAATGCATTGGAACCGAATTATATTTATCTTAATACGGTTATGATCCGACTCGGTTTGGTTTTTTTTTTCATATCTATCCAATATTTGTTACACAACAATAAATGTTTCAAACTAGATGATCAAGTTGACTTGGTTACAAGCAACTTGGTAAATAAGAAAAACCTTCTCTACTTTCTCTCTTACTAAACATTCACGTGCTATCAGAGTTTGGTTAAATGTTCTTTTATCCATGTGATTCGGATTTACGTCTTAGTGTCTTTACGGATGCCGATTGGACCGCCTATCCCGATTCACATCGTTCGATTACAGGATTCTGCATCTTTTTGGGCAATTCTCTGATTTTTTGGAAATCCAAAAAACAATAGATGGTTTTCCGTGGTTCCTCCGAGTCCGAGTATAGAACCATGGCTCAGACTTCATGCAAACTCGTTTGGCTCGATGCTCTTCTTCGTGAACTGTCCGGTTCCTCTGTATTGCGACAATCAATCTGCCGTTCATATTGCAATCAACCCATTTCATCACGAATGCACGAAGCATATTGAAACTCGACTGTCATTTCGTCTACGAACGTATTCAGTCCGGTTTCTTGAAGACTCTTCACGTTTCTGTGATCAGATTGTGGACAGGAGAGTGTTACATATATATATATATTACCAGATTTATTTAATTGTTGTACTTGTATAGATTCAAATTTATCTTCTGTTTCCTCTTTTTCTAAAGGTAAATTAGTTTTCCAGTTTATGTATAAATATGTACGTCTCTACAACTTGGTAAATAAGAAAAAACTTCTCCACTTTTTATGTTGCTAAACATTAATACTTATTTATTGATAATATGAAATATCAACATTTGGAAAAAAAGAATATATATATAAAGTATAATTAAAACCACTTGGTGTTGTTTACCTGTGGATAAATTGAGGCTACCCTTTTATTTTTCACGAGTACATATATTTTAACAGATCGTATAACGTAGTATGTTGCTAAATATGTTAAGACATGATAGTACACGTATAATATTCGAGTGAGAATTAATTTTATATATATATATATATATATATATGTGTGTGTGTGTGTGTGATTATTATAATACGATCATATTAGACAAATTCATTAGAGACATATAATTTTATATCTTATTAACAATCCTCAAGAGATTTGTAATGTGATAGCTAACATGTCACGTTATGTACAAAAATATATATCACACACACACACGCACACACACATATATATATATATATATAATACATATGTATTTATAAAATAACAAAAGCATACTCATTGTAAACCATTGGGCCTTACATGGCAAATAGTATTTGAAGCCCAGAGCTCGCTTACCTCTTAAGATCGGGTATTTTTAGAATTCAAGTTTTTTTGTCAAGCGAATTTGAGATTATCTGGTCAGTAGAATTTTAAAATTTGAGAAATAACAAAATCGATTACTTAATTTGATGATTTCCTCATAAAAAAAATTATCACAATTATATTTTACATCGGATTACTATTTTATGAAATTCAATTATAAAAATCTCGTTTTCATATTCTTTTTTTCATGATGTTTAATCGTGTACGGTTAATTTGGAATTTTTAATCATATTTTCAAAATCTTTATCAAATCCTTGCGGATCGAATTTCATCAAAATACAATTTTGTATTATTTGATTTTTTTCTGTTACCATTAGTTTGTGAATATTTAAACCAAAATGGTAAAACCTAATCACGCCTCAAATTTATTTTTAACTAAAATCCAGTATCCCTACACATCTAGAAAGGTACAATTTTGTATAAAATTAATTAAGACGAACTAAATATATATTTATAGCAAAAATATATATATAAATGAGATGGAGAAAATCGTTTTCCTTTCGTAATCTAAATGACTTTGAGTTTGCTTCTGCTGACCAAACGATTTATCTTTGAACTCTTACAGGAAATATTGTTAATAACTATACACGGTGGACAATTTGAAACGAAATAAAATTTAAATTATACGTACCATATATATGCACGCTTGTGTTTTTTGCATGGACCGTAACCATATTATATATATTATTATAAAATAAAATTAGTAAGACCGAAATTTCAAACAATTCGGCAGTAGCACTAGCGATGACAACAATTCAGCGCCAACCAATTGGAAACTTTCAGCTTTGTAGTTTCATCAAATGTTTAAAAAAATAATTATGGAAAATATGATAAAAAAATATTGTCAACTTGATTCGGTTTTATATAACAATATCTATATATTTTTTTCGCTTTATTAACGTAAAAGAATATATCTACTAATATTTATTTTGAGTCTATTTGTAAAAATAACATTTCACATTCATATATATATATATATATAGTTCATACTAAAATTAAATAATTCATATAAACGTAAATCTTTTTTTTTTTTTGAATTTGCCTACCAAGTTAGGATTCCTAGGAGAAGAGAATGGAGGATTTGAATAACTAAATTTTTAGGATAATAATATTTCCATAGTTACGATTCAGTAAAAAAAATAGATTTTTTTCACACTTTTTAAAAAATTATAAAAAAGTAATATATATCCTCATTAAATTATTTCTCATTAGTACTCTATTCAAATTGGGTCATTAAAATAAAGGGTAAGATTGATTTTAAAAAAAAAATCTTAAATGATATCTATTAAATAACAAAATATATCTTCTTAAATGTCGTCTAATAAGTAACGGAGGGAGTACTATATATATATATATATATATATGGAATTGGATATGAAATTGTCAAAATTAATATGAGAGAGGCAAGTCACATGGAATTGTGGATCCACATAAATTAGACGGTTTTTCTTGCACTTTATGTCTTCTTGACTTTTTTTTTTTTGGGTGGGTTTCTTTGCATTATATTTATACGCGCATCGATGCAAATAGAGAAAAATAATAATATATTCGGGCATATATTATTATATTTATATACATTATGTGAAATTCACTAGAAAACCGTGTCATCGATTATGGTATAAGATTCATCTATTTTCGATGCATAATTAATTGTACGGAAAAGTTGTTGATTGCAATTTTATCATTTTGGACCAAAAAAAATGCGGTTTACTTCTTTTGGTTATTGAATATTCCATTTCTTACACATATATTGTGCATGTTCTTTAAATGATGTGTGTGTGTGTATATATATTTCTTGCAGCATTGGATACAATTTTTATGGATGTTTTTTTTTAACATTTGATTCGATTTCGTCCAATTTTTTTTTTTATTTATACAACAAAACGCGAGAGATTTATATAGATGTAGAATTTGTAAATATCTATCTACGCTTCTATAAATTTATAAACATATATAAATAATGTTTTAAATTAAAATAACAATGCTACCTCTTATGATATATAAAAAATAAAAAAACTATATAATTCTATTCTATGAATGAAAAACCTTTAGAATTTCTTCTACACAATTACTGGTTTTATTGGTGTTGAAACGAATAAATAAGGGGTTTTATTTTTTATTTTTGAATGGTTTTGAAGCATTGAATGGTTTTGCTTTATCCTTAATGCCATATATTTTTTTTTGTCTCTCTATTCAATTCTTTGGCCCATTCTCCTCATTTTCAACATTACATAATACACAACACAAACTTATTGCATTTCCCCCATTAATTTATTACATAGCAAATGACATATATATATATATATATATATATGTGTGTGTGTAGCTCATAATGGACCAAACACATCAATAAGAACTTTCTCATAATGGAAACTGAATGATAGTCCAAATGAATTCGTACACATAAAATTGAGATTTTATAAATTAATTTATGGGATATGAAAACTAAGGTCTTCATGCTTCTTCAGTTGTGAGAGCAGTGGTTAAACTATTTTAGGGGTGTCAATCGGGTCGGTCCGGTCCGACCTGGCCCGAGTCCGCACTCGGTCTGGAAGTTTCGGGTTCGGGCTCGGACCGGCCCGATTTTTTTCGAGTCTATATACTTAAGCCCGAAGTCCGGTCCTATGCATTACGGGCTCGGGTCGGGTTGGGCCGGGCCGGGCCGACCCGCAGATTTTCTTTGTAAATGTTATTTTTTTTCTTTTTTCTTTTTTAATTTTCGGGCTTTCGGGCCGGCCCGATTCGAGCCCGAAGCCCGAAAACCCGATTTTTTTCGGGCCAAAAAATTCCGGCCCGAAGCCCGCTATTTTTCGGGTTGGGTCGGGCTGGGCTTCGGGCCTCGGGCCCAAATTGACACCCCTAAACTATTTAGGTGGGGGGTTGGTGAACGATCCTTCTTAATACATAATTAGATCTCGTTTTTATTAATAATAATAATAATCAAAGGTAATAGTCTTGCAAATTAATTTGTTACACGATTCGATGTCACACATATATATATATATGTATGATATAAATTAGGTTGCAAAATTCTTTTTCTGGAAAATAGATACGATAAAACCATACTGTGAGATTAAAAGTAAAATTTGATCCAGCGGGTTAAATAATAACAATGTACTAAATAAGTTTTAAAAAAAAATCTAAACCCCCCTCTATTAATTTATGGGATAATTCCATTTAAAACCATGTACTTTTCTCTCGTCTCAATTTAAACCCTGTACTTTTTTTTGATCCAAAAAAACATTGTACTTTTAAAAATTGGCAAATAAAACCCTGAACGAAAAACAATATTATTTAATGCTGACATGACATCTTAGTCATCTACCACATCATCAATACCTAATATTTAATAATATTAATTAATAAAAAATAAAAATAAAATAATAAAAATAAAAATAAAATTTTAAAAATTATATATATTCATAAAAATTATACACATATATAAACATGTTTATAAAAATTTTAAAATTATATACATATATAAATATATTTATATATACATATATACATATATATACATATGATACATATATATCTATATATGTGTATAATTATTATATGTTTTATATGTATGTGTTATATATGTATTT
>NW_010968505.1:4335931-4344409 GCF_000463585.1 Tarenaya hassleriana | reverse complement strand
TGATTTTTAGAAAAAAAAATACATATACCACATATGCATATAAAACATATATATATATATGTATTATATATATGTGTGTATATATATAAATATGTTTATATATGTGTATATATGTATATCATTTCATTATATATGTATGTGTATAATTTTTAAAATTTTATTTTTATTATTATTATTATTATTTTATTTTTATTTTGTATTAATTAATATTATTAAATATTAGGGATTGATGATGTGGCAGATGACTAGAATGCCATGTCAGCATTAAATAATATATTTTTTCGTTCAGGGTTTTATTTACCAATTTTTAAAAGTATAGAGTTTTAATTTCTAATTTTTAAAAGTACAATATTTTTTTGGATCAAAAAAAAGTATAGGATTTAAATTGCGACGAGAGAAAAGTACAGGGTTTTAAATGGAATTATCCCTTAATTTATTTATTCACTAAAAAAATTGTTATTTTAGTCAAATTTGTATACGTTGATTAATAGCTAATACTTTTTACTTGTACAACTGCATTAGAATGGAGATTTTATATTGTAATTATATTATTTGGAATTTGATTTTGTTTTAATTCGATTTTTATTAATTTCATATTTAATTGAAATTCAACTGATCTTAAAAAAATCTTATATGTTTGATCTAAACTATAATAGTTTGAATTCCATTAATTTTATTTTAAAAAATCTATGAAATGTCAGATATCAAATATGTGTAAATCATAAAATATCAAATATCAAATATGTGTAAATATACCAAAGTAAACATTTATCCTTCAAATCTCAAGTCAAGGCATTAAATTGTAACAACTCACCCTATTTAAGACCAAAGGATATCATAAAATCTTTATTGATTCTATTCGAGATACGCATAGGTTACAATCAAATAAATACTCATCTGTAATTATTCAAACAATTAAACTAATAGAAAATCTTTTTGAAGATTGTTTATATATATATATATATAATTTGTAAAATCTAAAAAATATATTGTAATTCAAAATAGCCGGTTTTGGTAAAATTGCTAAGGAGGCTTTCTCATGGAATTAAAAGTCGTATTCTGACCGATAAAAGAACACTAAAATCTAAATCAAAGGTCGATTTCATTTTGGGTATAATCCATAAGTTCTTAACAATGGTTTGAGATTGACCATTTTACCCTTCACCCCGAAACCCAAAAAGGTCAAATGCTCCCCCCCCCCACCGTCTCTCTCTCTCTTTCTCTCTCTCTCTCTCTTCCTTCCAAGCAAGGAACGTAGCATTCATTCATTGCTCATCTTCTTCGATTACGTTCGCAATAAGAGCTGAAGTTTTCTTTCTGAAACTTTCCCGGAATCCAAACAAACCTTTAGGTTCTTCTTCTTCTTTTTCTTTGGTTTTCCGTTTTGTTCCGAGAAATGGGAAGCAAATGGAGAAAAGCAAAGCTAACATTAGGTCTCAATATGTGCCTCGACATTCCGAAGACGCTCGACGATCCCACTTCTCCTCCCCGGAGATCTTCCGACGACGCTTCTTCTCCGACGATGGCGGCGACTGCGGCTGCGGCTGCGGCGGTTCGGCCCACCACTCCGACACCGTCGTCCTCTGGGCTCCGCTTGTCCAGGTCCTTCAATAAATCCCAATCCAAGGTCCGAATTTTCTCCAAGTTTTTCTTTCTTTTTTATTCGTTTTCTTGGATCATGGGTTTGTTGCAGTTACCTCATTTTTCGCTGTTCTGTTCATGTTCGGCAAAAAGTTTGGATTTTTGTTTCGTGCTCTTCATCTGGGTGTCTGATTTCGTAATTGGTCTGATTTATTTTGTTGTTGCTGTTCATGCTTGATGCTAATTTCGAAGCTCTCGAGTCTTTGAAATTACAATTTTCATGTTCTGATTTGGGTTGTTGAATGCCGTTGGATCTCCGGATCTTTGAATTTCTTCTGGTCATGATATGGTTGCAGCAAATCCAAGGGCTAATCTTTCTTGGAACTGCAAATTCTATTATATAAAATTTGACTCTGTTACTTTACTTTTGTTTAATCCTTTTAAATCTCTGAATAAACTTCTTTTTAAGGTTATCGAATCCAAATGCTTTACAAACAAGATCGGTTAGATTTTCATGCTCATCCAATGATCCTAATGGTAGTTCCATGGTCCAATTTTGGTGGGTTCTGAGTTCTTGGTCTATTACAGCCGCTGGTTCCTGACTTACCACCATTAGGAGCTCTTAGAGATTCCATAACTATCCATAATCCAAAAAAAGAATTATTTTATTCAAAGTTGTAGGATTGCCCTATAATGATCTGGTTTTCAGCATATGCGCATGCTTATAAAAATAGATACATAGGCTTATGCCTATCCACTTGTGATATACATTCTGAGGCTGCGCAACATTGAAAGTCTTGTCCTGTGTGTGAAAACTATGGGTGAAGAAACATATTTTTCTGGAGTCATAATTAATCTTGAATCTAACTGTTTTGGATTAGTGACCTTCTACAAAAAAACCACTTGTCCTAATCGACTCATGGTTTTGATTAGGACCCTTGACCATGTTTTTTTAGATGGGTTTTCTTTGTCTTGCCCCCTTTTTTTTTTGTTTATTTTGTTTAGAGTGCCTAATAATGCAGTTTTTGTATTGGTGGAGGTGGGGCAAGTGAAAATGATGCTATTTCTTTCTTTGCTTTTTCTGTGTCTTTCCTTTTGTTCATAGTGGGTTTTTTTCCTTTCATCTTTCATTTCTGGTTTCTGTAGAGAACTTGAGTGTTTGTTGTTTTGTAATTTTCAACTCTCCAAAATGGAGCCTTTGTGTGGGGCTAAAGTTTTGGTGCAGTCAAGTGCCACTTCACCCCTCTAGGACCAATCTTTCTTTCTTTCTTCCCCAACAACTGTTCAATCGCAGTTGAAATAAACCCATATTAGTTCTCCAAATCTATTGTTGTAGCCACTGTAAATATGATTCTGAT
This sequence comes from Tarenaya hassleriana, assembly GCF_000463585.1. Lineage (NCBI taxonomy): Eukaryota > Viridiplantae > Streptophyta > Magnoliopsida > Brassicales > Cleomaceae > Tarenaya > Tarenaya hassleriana. The sequence goes on along the minus strand of NW_010968505.1, from coordinate 4,341,470 downwards.
CACCGGCAATTAGCCCTCTTAAGCTCCATAGAATCGAGGAATTATGAAACCGCGAGGCAAAATGAAAATGAAGAAACTTTTGGCCTAATGACCATCATGAACACATCCTCATATCATGTGTGAATTGAATTCACATGATTACATGGTTTGTAAGATGTTGAATGTGTTGGGGTATATCCTGTTGGGGATTTTTTTTACAAGGAAAGGTTGAATCTTTGTAGAAACCCATTAATCTTTTGTGTTCTTTCCTTATTTTTTTTCTGTGTTCTAAGCTTTAACTTTGCTTTGCCTTATCTCTTTTACCAATGCTCTTTATAATCTTTATAAGCGTTGAATTTCTCTACAAAGCTTTGGATTGCCGATCTGGTTTGTTCTGTACTTTAACTTTTCAAAGCCGCGTCTTTGTTTTTCCTCTTTTGTCTATTGTTATCTCTTCATGCCTTGACCTTATAGACCCATTGTTTCTTTAAGGTAAAACTATCAAAATTACCAAAAGAGAAAGAAAAAAAAATGGATAAAGATCTAAACTTGGAAACATATTACGATTAAAAGTTCTTAAAACAGCATTACTCTGTTTTCCTGTGAATGAGTTCCTCTGTTTCATTTTCATGTCTCCAAGCTATTAAGATGAACAAACTTACCTCAACGTCTTTGGTGACTAATGAATTCAACCCATCTTGTCATTTCCTTTTCTGGTATGGAAAGATTCCATCTTTTTTATTTTGTTTCTTTTTATGCAACCTTTCAATAATAGAGAGGTTGCATTATGACACAAACTGTGTCAGAGTATGACACAACTGACTCCTTGGATTCTGGTAATATGGACAACGACCTTTTAACTCTGTAGTTACCATTTACCAAACCATCTTTCTGCAACTGTTTATTCACTCAAACTAAAGCTCTTTTACCAAACCAGAACATTTCAGTGTTTTGTTTTGCTTCTTTGGTATGTGTTCATGTGTTTCTTTCATGCTAATCTTGAACTGATTTGCCGTATGAAGACTGAAACCGTTTAGTGATTTTGTTTCGATGGATTTTTAGAAGACGTGTGCGATATGCTTGATGGAGATGAAGCCGGGTTTAGGGCATGCCATTTTCACTGCAGAATGCTCACACTCGTTTCACTTCCATTGCATTACAACCAATGTTAAGCATGGGAACCAGATATGTCCCGTGTGCCGGGCCAAATGGAAAGAGATCCCTCTTCAGAGCCCTAACCCTAAGCATGTGAACCTCTTGGGTGGTCGGCTCAGAGATAGGGTCCAGCCTCGGTCTTCTACTCGACCGGAAAGATCTAGGCCGGTCTCTTCTCCCTTCAATGGCCCCGAGCCCGCAATTTACAATGATGACGAAGTTCTGGAACATCAACACAGATCCACTGGATCGACTCAGGAGCAGTGCAGTGTTGTTTCTGGCAGCATGGAAGTGAAAACCTACCCCGAAATCTCTGAAGTCTTGAGGTCTGTTTCGTATAAAGATTTCGTCGTTCTGATCAATATAAAGGCTCCTCCTTCTGCCCCGAAAGCATCGTCTTCTCGTGCTCCGGTTGATCTTGTCACGGTTCTTGATGTGAGCGGAAGCATGGCCGGGACAAAACTGGCGCTGCTGAAACAAGCCATGGGGTTTGTGATCCAGAACCTCGGCCCCTTCGACAGGCTCTCTGTCATAGCCTTCTCCTCCTCAGCACGACGCATCTTTCCTCTTCGGCTCATGACCGAGACAGGGAAACAAGAAGCATTACAGGCAGTTAACTCATTGGTCTCAAACGGTGGAACAAACATAGCAGAGGGCTTGAAGAAAGGAGCAAGAGCCTTGATCGATCGTAGGTACAAGAACCCTGTGTCCAGTATCATACTCTTGTCTGATGGCCAAGACACATACTCTGTTACTAGTCCCAATGGTTCTTGCTCCAGAGGGATGGACTACTACAAAGCCCTCCTCCCGATCGAGATTGGTAACCGACAAAACAATGGAAACTCGATTCCAGTTCATGCTTTCGGGTTTGGTGCAGACCACGATGCCTGCTCGATGCACTCAATATCAGAAAACTCCGGAGGGACATTTTCCTTCATAGAAGCCGAAACTGTTTTACAGGACGCTTTCGCTCAGTGTATCGGAGGCCTTCTGAGCGTAGTAGTTCAGGAACTGAGCGTCAAAGTCGAGTGTGTTCATCCGGGATTACGTATCAGCTCGATAAAAGCCGGAAGCTACAGTGTTAATCGCTGCCCAGATTCAAGAACTGGGATCATCAACGTAGGAGATCTATATGCAGATGAAGAGAGAAACTTTCTGGTGAATCTCGACATCCCGGTTGACGAAACTTCAGATCAGATGTCACTTCTGAAAGTCAAATGCGATTACAGAGATCCCGTGACGAAAGAGACTGTCACGGCGCGCGACTCCGGAGAAGTGAAGATCCTTAGGCCGCAAGAAACAACTGGTTTGGCGGTTTTGTCAGTAGAAGTAGACAGGCAGAGGATCAGGTTACGTGCTGCAGAAGCGATATCTGAGGCTAGGGTTTTAGCCGAGCGCGGGGATCTTACAGCGGCCGTGTCTCTGCTGGAGACATGCCGCCAGTTTCTGTTGGAAACATTGTCTGGTCGGGCCAATGACCCGTTGTGCGTGGCCCTTTGTGCCGAGCTTAGGGAGACGCAGGAGCGAATGGCGAGCCGACAAGTGTACGAGACGTCGGGTCGGGCTTATGTTCTGTCGGGTCTGAGCTCGCATTCATGGCAGAGAGCGACTGCCAGAGGCGATATGAGCGAGACGAGAGTGTTGCAGACTTACCAGACTCCATCAATGGTGGATATGGTGAATCTATCTCAAACTATGACTTTCGGAAACCCTAATTCGAATTCGAGCTCGAGTTTGCCGTCATCGTCGCAGAGGAAACTCCGGCAAGCTCTTTCGTTTCCGGCGAGGCCACGCCCTAGGTGATCGGAGGAAAAGGTTAAAATGGGGATATCAGAATTCTTTTCTGCATCTTTTTTTGTTTGTGATTTGTTTAAACTTGGGGTAGTTTACGTAATTTATCAATTTTTGGGGTATAAGTGAAATGGATGGTTTTTAGCGGGGAAGAAAAAAAGAAAGAAAATGGGGCAATTGCGGAATTAGTGCTTATATAAGGATACGAATGTGAATTCTGCTTAGTTAGGTCGTGTGGGACTGTGGAAGGTGGGTATAGGCTTGTAATTGTGGAAAAATATTATCCCATTTATATTTTATAAAATCCCATTTTCTCTTATTTTAAATCCTCATCACCGCAAAAAAAAAAAAAAAAAAAAATCTAAAGAGGAGAATTCTGGGTTTTGTCCATTCGGAGCCCTAATGAGTTCTGGCGAATCGTCGGAAGCTACAATGATTCTCGGATCAGATTCATCATCTCAAGCTACAATTTCAAGTACTAACCCCCAAAAAAAAAAAAAAAAAAAAAAAAATCTAAAGAGGAGAATTCTGGGTTTTGTCCATTCGGAGCCCTAATGAGTTCTGGCGAATCGTCGGAAGCTACAATGATTCTCGGATCAGATTCATCATCTCAAGCTACAATTTCAAGTACTAAGGAAGATTCTAGATCGCGATTCAGACGGAGGCCGATCTGGTTTTGGGAAGTATCGGTCGGATTCTGCCGTTCCGGCCGAAGGATTTCACGTTCTCAAGCTACAGGAAGTTCCGATCGAAGGAAGCAGGGCTTTACTTGCCTGATCCAGCGCATGGTATCACCGTTGATCGGATCGCTCAGGTGGATTTTCTGTCCTATCGGCGGAGCTCATGAAGGCATTGCCCATCGAGACGCCGTTCACAAGATCTGCACGTGAGGTACATTTACTTTTGTTTTTTAATTTGTCGGTGCACTTTTTCGGGCAAACATTGTGTAGATTACGTTTTCATAATTTGTTTTTATATTTAGTTGGGCGGTTCGGTAAAAACATATCAAACACCGAATCCTACGTTATATATGATTGTTCTTACTGTTTTGATTCTATCAAAATTTCGCTATACAATGTAAATCCCTGGATTTTATCTTGCTAAGATTCTGTCTTTATCTATTAGAACGTTTGAACTTCTCTCTCTATATATAACATGTATATAACTCACGCATGCACGGGGTAACGTAGACTTTTCTTTTCCGGAAATTATATTATACTTTGTATTGCGTAGGATGTCTGACATTGGAGGATTTTTTGATGGACTACCAGATTATACATTTATTCTTGACGAAATTCCGGAGGTTGATTGGGAATATCTTGATATCCCTCCCTCTCCTATATGGCAAGAACTCGTCTCAAACGAGGTCGATTTACCATTAATCGATGACGTTCTGGACGGACCCGCGGAAACCAAAATTGGACCCGAGTTTCTGGTTAGTTCATCCACTCGAATAAGTTTTATCATGCTGAAGAAACTTGCTTATTGAACCATTACATTGCTCGCGCCATTAGTTCTTGTCTTGGACGAGAAACATTGGTTGAAGGTTTTGGAAGCCCTTCGTTTGTTCCTGTTGCACGTTAGATAGTTGAACCAGACCAGGATGTTTCTGAATCTCGTTGGACAGGAAAAGTAATGACTGTGCTTAAGCCACCGAGAAAGAACAGTTTTCTGAGTATCATGACACGGATATTTCTCTTTCTCAACGAATAATGCTATTGGTATCGGTATTATGTGACTCGGATATTGGTATAGGTATCATGTGAAAACTAGTTGCGAGAAAGAAGATGCTACTGGTATTATGTGAAAACGAGTTCTAAAAGGTTTATCATCCTTTGTTTCAGAATTCTGGGGAGCAGCTTCAGCTCGAGGCCTCCGAGCAGGCCTCTTACGATGAAAAAAACGATCTCAAAGCAATGAAAACTTCGAGTTCTCTTACTCTCCTCGAAGGCCGGGATTCAAATTCATCAGATTTTCAAGGCCTAGCAGTAGCAGGATGGCAAAATACTGTCCCGAAACGTCTAAGAGGCAAGCGAAGGCGACAACAACAACCTCAAGTCCCATCCTCTTCTTGTTCATCGTCATCTGAACCGGAAAACGAGTTCGACCACATGATTAGGATGAAAAAACATAAGGGAAAGGCTGTGGCCTATCTCCTAGGTTCTGAAGACAGAACGGATTACATATGCAGACACTGTAAAACGACGGATACACCGCAATGGAGGGAAGGGCCGTCTGGGCCTAAAACTCTATGTAACGCTTGCGGGATGCGTTTCAAGAAGGGTGGTCTCTGCCCGCAGTACCGCCCGGCCACAAGCCCTACTTTTAATCCTCTTCAGCACTCGAATTATCACCGGAAGGTTATACAACTCGCGACTAATTTCTGGAAAGAGGGTGGGGGCTTGCCCATGGCCTTTAGGAGCTATGATGTTGAAGGAATTTAGGGTTTGTGAAAGAATACCTGGTGGTTTGCGGAGGAAGTTAGGGTTTTTACGTCACAGTTAGGGTTTTGTTTTTACTTCATACACACGTTACTATTTTTTTTTTTTGATAAACCACTCGTTACTATTATTCATACAGATGAACAACACACATCTCAGAGTTCGAAGCATGA
>NW_010968505.1:4320560-4335755 GCF_000463585.1 Tarenaya hassleriana | reverse complement strand
AAAGAGTGTTAAAAGCATGAAAGTATAGGAAGTTTGACATTAAATCGTTCAGCAATTTGTAAAATAACAAGAAAAATTCAAACTTTTATACGCGAAAATAACATTTTTTTTTGTAGAATATTAATTCATGAATTTGTAGGTGCGACTAATTATTTTCGAATTTAATTTTTTGAACACAATAATTACTATATTTATATAAGAATTCTATAATCGTCATTACCACTAATTAATCAAAATAATGAGTTGGTGTTAAAAACATGAGAGTATAGGAAATTTGACATTAAATCGTTCAGCAATTTGTAAAATAACAAGAAAAATTCAAACTTTCGTACGGAAAAACAACATTTTTTGGTAGAATATTAATTTATGAATTTGTAAATACGTTTATTTATTTCCGAATTTGATTTTTTTAATACAATAATTACTAAACCGGGTTTGAATATAGAAAATCGGGATTGAGTCGTTTAAACCCGGTTTTCTATATTCAAACCGGAACCGAGTCGCTTAGACCCGACTTTTTTTCTCGGTTTTCTATATTCAAACTGGTTCGTTTAAACCCGATTTCTTTATGACCCGGTTCGCTTGAACCCAATTTATTTATGTTCCGGTTCGATTACACCAGATTTATTTATAACCTGATTCGATTAAAACTCATTTATCTATGAATCAGGACCGGATCTAATAGACCGGTTCTGCTTACATGGCATCTCTTTGCTGGTGAGATTTGATATATCACTCGTCAACTCATTATTTTGGTGAATTAGTGGTAAGGACGATTATGAAATTTTTGCGTAAATTTAATAATTACTTTGTTTAAAAATATAAGTTTAAAAATAAATAAACACACCTATTCAGTAATTAATATTCTCAGGAATTTTTAGGTATTTTCGATTTCATAAACAAAAAAACATGGGGAATATAGTTTTGCATCATTCAAAAACCACAAAAAGAAAGAATTAGACTCCAAATTTGATTGGTGAAACACAGGAAGGGCAAAAATGGAAGAAGACAAACCAGGGATATGTGTTTATATATATACGTGTGTATGTATAGGCGCCGGCGCGTACCGGAGAGAGAGAAGGAGAGATGGGGATCAGTAGTAGTAGAGCTCGAGGCCCATGCCGTCATGGATCTCGTAGTCCTTGAGGGTTGTAGATGGCGTACCATATCTGGATCCGGATCTTATCGGGTCGGATCCCCGTCTGGGCGGCAGCCAGCTTCTTCAGGTCTCGAATGGCGTCGTCTTCGTTGCGCTTCACCCTCACCTTTGTCCCAACCTATCGTTCAGCACCACCTCCATCATCCTTTCGATCTCGACCACGACGCCTCCTCCGACTTCTTCTCTTCCACCGCATTTTTGAATCCCGAGTTTCCAGAGATTTCGTATCCTCCTTTTTATATATCCGATCGGCCAATCAGATTGTGCCACGTGGTATACCTGCTTTTTCTCGATTGAATCAGAGATTTTTTTTTCTTCTTCTTTAAAGAAACCTTGACCCGTATCTCCACAGTTCATAAGTTGACTTCAGCATGAGAACTTTGGATTTCCACGTATATTTTGGAAATAGTTTCCATCTATTTATTTTTCAAAATTGTTTTTATCTTACAAACACAATGTTTTATCACTTTTTATTCTGATTTGGTTTTTTTCAAAAATAAAAAATTTATTTAGTAAGATTTGTTTGTAATATAATATGTTGGAAAGTTAGACAATTGTTAAAAATAAAGTCATTGTCTTCTTTTAAGTTTGGATTTCGTTGAATTTTTCAACTTCGATATATATATAATATAATTTTATTTATTATTTTCTAATATTTCAAACTGATTAGCTTTATTTATAAGAATCGTAATAGTTCTATTACATTCATTTAATCAAATTTAGTTTTGAAATACCTAATTAATATATATATATATATATATACTGTATTTAATGTTTTATATTTTTAACATTAATATTATAAATTTATTTAAAAACTATTATTTTACTGATTTTGATTAAAGATAGTATTAATTCGAATACTCTTAAAAGAAAAAAAAATAAAGTTGATGTAGAATTGATTTAATTATCTTGAAAAATATTGAAATTCTTATTGATCTTGTTCGATCGTTTCACCCAGTTTTTTAAATCCCTTTCAAGTTTCTTGAGAATTCCTATAGTTCTATCATCACCAATCACATTTTGCCACGTGAGCAATTTCGCTTTTTTCTTTTTTAAGAAAATATTTAAAGCAATCCTATGTGTTGTAAATCCACTCGCAGGATTCACGCGTTGCGTTCACGCGCGCTATTTCCCGGGACTATTGTCCAGGGAATTCCCGAGAATTTTGCTTTTTCGGTGCCATAGGCGCGTGGAGAGCAAAATTGTATCATAACTAATCTTCAGCAGCGTATGTTTTGGAGATATCATTTTCTCCAGTATTTTCAATGTATTGCTTTTAAAATTGTTTTTTGACTTCTTTTCTCTTTTTGTTCTTATAAAATATTTTTGTATTTTCACAATGATTATTTATTTCGTAGGACTAACGTTTAATGTATAATAACGCTGGACAAGTCAATCATGGCTAAAAATAAAATAAAACCATTGTGTTTCCTCATTTCACTTTGGACTTCGTCAAATATATATATATATATATATATATAGTATTAATTTTATATTTTACACATTTTTTGTTTTACTAATTGTGATTAAAAATGTTATTGCGCCAAATCATAAATGAAAAAATATATATATACCCAAAAATGAAAATCGCACAATTGATTTGGTTATTAAAAATATCGAAATTTATTGTTATTTATGAGATCTATGAGTTATAACTATACGTGTGTATGTATATATATATATAGAATGTATCTAATTTCTATTTCATATTGTTAGTACTATAAAAATCAACTTCACTTACAAAAATAATATAATGTTATCTGTTTTTATTAAAATTCTTAGAAGCACCGGATTCTTCTAATGAAGGTTAACTGTTTGTGTTACAATTATACAATAGATAATCTTATTACAGAAAATCAGATACGACAAGACGTTAAAACATATTTTGTATATTAAAAAAAAGGACAACAACAAGTGTTACAAAATCGAAGGAACAAAATATCAACGGGAACTTCTGTAGCAAACTGTGAGAAAATCTGTAAGAAGTAAAAGAACAATGTAAAAGAGTCGAGAGTGAACCACTGGTAACTGGTAAGATCTAAAACACTATACATTCTCATTACGGCTTTATTCCACCACCGTCACCTCTTGATCGATTCTCCAGTAGTTTGTGTCGTTGAACTCCTTCTTCTTCTCGCCGGAATTCTCCTTCTCCGGCGACGGGATGGTGGTGGTCCTCTTCATCGGCCCGGCCTCTCCGACTATGCCTTCCTTGAGAGCTTGCTCCATTGCCCTCTCTGTTCCTTCAGGCTCCACCCCTACAAACTCCACTTCCTCTTCAAACAGCGAAGGGACGGGCGGCGATCTCGGGCTCATAATCTCCGACGACCCCTCGGAGGAGGTCAGGCCGCCGTTGGGGATTCTCAGGTCGGACATCCTGCCCTCGTCCTCATCGACAAATGGGTTTGTCAAAGTTTCACCGACCGGAACGGTGGATGAAGAATTTCCCCGTGTTACCCATTCGGTGGATGAGGAGTTATCCGAACTCAAATCTTCATTTCTCGGTGCATCAAACCCGAGATTCTGCTCAACGTTATCGGGATACTTGGTTTCCGCCATTGATCCGTCTTCTGCTCCTGCATTGTTACCATTGGTTGGTTCGTTCAAGCTCACATCCTCCATCGTCTCCTCCAAAGGTGTTATTCTTGTGCTTTCGCTGAACCCATCTTCTTGGAATGTGAACCAGTTTGAGTTTGTGAACAAATTGCTACATCGGGAAGAAGAAAAAAAAGATTCCATCGTTTTCACTCGGACACTTAGAAGCCATAATACAATGTTCAAATAATTCAGAAGCTATACCTCGCCTGTTCATCACCAAGTCTCAAGGACGATATAACGACTTCATCGGATTCATCATCCAAGCGTGTATCCTACAAAATGTGTAAAAGTTTGCAACCAAACCGGTGAAGTCAGCACTGTATTGCCTATACTGTTTATATTGTAGACAAACCCACAATTTTCTCCATTACATAAAAATCAAAGATTCATAACGTATAAATACCTCTTGGACACTGCCATTTGCACCATGACCCTGGAACCAGAAAGACAGGAAATATTAAATCCAGCAAAAGTTTCAAAACAAACAAGGAATTTTCGGATTATAGAGTTGGTAAACTACCTCCTCAGAACCATCGTTCTCAAACATGTTGTATCTGAACTGGTTCAAGTTGTTAGATAGAGCAGCAAGATCATAACTCCTGTCTTGAATATCATCTTCGTCACTCTCCCTAGTTCTATCATGTAACGTGGTTGGGCGGCTGCATGTAACGTAAAAGAATTCATCACAATTTGTAACAATAAAGAATCAAGAGATATATGAAGGTAAAACAAGAGGCATACCCGCAAGACCAGCGGTAGACATTTTCAACAGCATTACGATCTTGCAAAACGTTAGTTTCCCACTCGATCCATTCATTATTTTCCTGAAAAGGAAAGAAAAATGCTTCATGTGACAGATTGTATATATGAAAATAAACATGCAAAGACACAAGCTAACAGGATATGCAACAAAGAAGAGGCTGACCATAGTCTATAACTCTGTGAGTGTATGTGTAAGAGATCAATGCTACTTGACTTCAGTAAGGGCAGTAAAAGGAGTGATATGATATGCTTAAACCAATATATATTCAAAGGGACCTATAATTAGGACGTAAAGGTAATGCAGCAACACAGACATGGGTCATCAAATGCTTGAACTTCTCAAAATATCATTGGTGGTGTGAGTATGTACTGTGCGAAGACAGTGTATATTCACATGGTTTAAGAAAATTCCATCGAGTAACTGCAAAACCAACCTGTAGAAATGTCTTTATTTGGCTATTGCTTCTTGATAATTGAGCAAGCTTGTTTGCGATTCTTGTAATATGCCCAATATTTCCCACTCGAAGCTCAGGTTTCCCAGCAGTGGGTAATGTTGGCTGCATCAATGCAAAAGCGTGTATAGATAACTTAGTACAATTTGTCCATCAACAAAAAGAAAAAAAAACGAGGGGAGAAACCCCAAAGTAGCTTTGGAAACCATACAGAATGGTACATTCCACAATTTCTCTTACTGATACGATGAAAAGGTAGTATATTATTCTCTTCCCAAATTTCATACTTATGTTTATAAGTTCAGTAATCAGTCAATGAGCTTCCCAGTAAGGCCAATATACACGTGTCAGAAAAACTGCACATACCTGGTTATCACCGGAAAGAATTGGTTGTTTCTCTATTTGAAGAATTTTTCCAATCAGATCACACTCTTGGAGGAGATGGTCGACTATGGCATCGTTCTTGCTGTCCAAACACAACGCTATTATACTCTCCACATGATGATGCAATGCATTATTATAAGGGTACCTGCATCATTTTGAAATGAAAAAAAAAAAGAACAAGAACTTAGCCGCAGCAATCCCATCAGCGCAAATACCAAATAACGACAACATGTTGGAAAGAATATTGGTGTGGTCAATCACAAGCATAGGTAAAATCTTACTCAAAGAACAGATCAAGAACTCTTCTGATGGCTCCGGCGGTCACTAGTTCCTTTTCTGTAGCTTCAATGGCAGTTTTCAACAAGACAGTTACGAACTCTACAATCTGAAACAAGACGTCAACAACACAAAACAAATAAAAAGATCAGCAGAGGCCTTACGGAAAGAAGGGTGGATTACTAGACTGTGTGAAAACTCGACATAACTAGTCCAGAATCAGTTATTGGTTCCATAACATGATAAAATCACCTCCAATTGACGCAGATTAAATTTCTCAAAAGCAGACCTGACCTTAAGACGATGACTACCAAGAGGAGGTCTCAACTGCCCATAAGTTGTCGGTAGTATCTTTTCATCAGAAGATACATTCAAAAGTGCAAGTAATTCACCTGCACCAGAGATTTTTACACTTTCAAAAATACAACAAGGGCCTGCAGAGGAAAAGACAAACAAATTCGAAGAATGCACCCAACAAGAATGATTGCTCCAATTTATTCCGCCAGAGAAAACAAAACAAAAAATACTAAAAAGGAAAATAAAAAAGAATCCTCGTACTTCAAAAGTATCCAGAAGTCGCAGTTAAGAAAGTGGAATGAGATTGAGTGAGAAAACAATACAAGATTTCGACAGGCTTGGAAACATGTATTGTCAACTTAAATAAGAGGAAGATGAGAGGAGTATAGAAAAAAAGGAAGATGAGGATAACATTAGCTGAAGGAAAGCAAAACAACAATATGGAAACCGATTCTAACATTTAGTTGTAGAAGGGACCATATATCTTACGATAAAAACAAGTACCGGTTGCAAAATAGAAAAAACAAATTGTTAAAGTATAGAACAAATAGAAAAGTTGATGCAGTGTCGCACTAACCAAGTTTAGGCAGCATGGCAGCAACAGTCTCAGGGTTCACGGAAATTGGGGACTCAAAGAGATGATGGCCTCTAAACGTATACATAAAGGGAGAAGAAACTGCATATCTTCTTGGATCCAACAAAGAAATACACACGGAAAGTGAGTGTACAAGGCAAGATTTGGAGCGGGCATCTTCCAAGGCATGGCCCAATATCCTAGCAACAAAACTGTAGGAACAGATATCCCTTATATCAATTAAGTTACCAAGTAGGTTATAACGAATCGAAGAGGACAAGACACCCTGCAAACCTGGGACTAGACAGTTTGGTAGCCAAAGGTGATGGTGCATTTTGCGTGATCATGCAGAGTGTTTCAGCAGCATTTCCATTAACTTCAGGAGTATTCTGATCCAAGCAGCCAAACAAAAAGATCTAGTCAGATATGTCACCATATCACAGACTCACAGCAGGTCAAAAGTTATGATAGCAAGTTCATGTTTTTTAAACGAAACATAACCATACAATCACAAAATTGCATGTGCACTGTATACAGAGGTTTGGAAGAAGATTATCAACAACTGTGAATTTAAAGATCAAAATCTGCAAGAGGAAGCTATCAATCTCCAACTATTCCATATTCACTTAAGAGGCCAAAAACAAATAATATAGTCAGTTGACAACTAGCAACCACATGAAAGAAGCAACGGATTTCACATTTTATTTTTCATTTTATAATTTTATTTATTTCCTGCAAAAGGAAGGGAATAAAGTTTCCAAAATGATACTTACTAGAGGGTTAAGTTTATCTACAATCATTTCCAGCAGATTGCTATCAGCCAACCAGTGCATCACATCCAGGTGGTTGGGATATACATGATCATCAGCACCAACCAATCGAGTTAGAACCTACATAAATGATATGAATTTCGACTGAAAATTAATAAGCAAACTCAAAGTTCAGGGGAAAAGGGGGGAAGAGAGCGATTATTTACCTCCATTATGGCCGTAATCCCTATCAAATCAACCAGTTGCTGGAAAACATTTTGATGGGCCTGTAAATGGCATTCCAGTGTTAAATGCTACTTTTATATCAATTTTATAAGCCATAATTCACACATTGACAAACTTCAATCAGTAATGCTTTCTGTGCTAATTTCTACTTCTCTGGCATAGTATCCAAAATTTTGGCATAGTTCATATTATGATTATCCAAACAAACCAACTTACTTTGGCATAGTTCATCAGTGGAACCGTCTTCCTCAAAATGAGGCATATGACAACCTAAATCCAAAGAAAGCAAAGTGAATCTTTTGCAAATAACGGGCACATGAGCATAAAATCTCCTGAAGAGCCTAGTAATAGCAGGAACCTCATATGTATTGTACTGTAAATAATTGATCTCAGATTTTAGACTTAAGCAACCAATACATTACCTTGCTGAAATATCCCGCTAGCATTACACTATGAGAACGCTTTGGCTCCAAAAAGGAGAAGAGGAGGTTCATTAGCTGCAAAAGGAAAATGAGAATGCTGCATGAGACCAGATGAAAAGAAACAGAAAGTAATCGTATGCTCAAATTCTCAAAATGAAGAGAGGTATGCTTTCATTAAAATAAATTTACACGTACCTCCTCATCCTCCACTAAAGTGCTAAGAATGACATCTATTTCACATGCGAATACTTCAGAGGAGATGAAAGGGAACCTGATGCATAAACATGCTTTAGGGTCAATTAACACTGTTCAACATAGTTGGGTAATAATCCAAAATCATATCAACAGTATTCTTAACAAGTTTCATCGAACAGTGGGTGAAATTCTAAAGCACTGAAACCACAATGACCATACTTGAAAGCACGCTTGCTATCAGCATCTTCTGCAGCTTCCTCGACAATATAATGTAATAACTGCTCCACTTGGGTTCTTCCTCTCAGACTGCAAATAAGCATATAAAATAAAAAACTTAAAAAGGAAAATATCACTCCCCTCGCTATTATTAGAAACAAATACTTTCGCTGTATTCTATTCGCTTCCTGCAATAAGAAAACATAAAGAAGCATATTGTGATTCTATCTATGTGGTGTGCTATATCTACACGGTCGCATGCCTTCTCAAGGACTTTACAGAAAATGGTTAATATAAATGGCATGAGATAAACGTAATAGTGCAAAAGAAAATATAAGAAATATACACGCATAAACCACGAGTTCAAACGTATGTTAAAAGGGTGAAGCACTGAAGCCTAAATGAATTACAAATTTATGAGCCGGCTGTTTAAAGCTTTGCACTCTTGGATTATATCTTCCTCATCCAGGAGCTCTTCCAAAGTGAAGTCTTCCTTGTCTAGGATAGATTCAACCTGTCATAACAGGCAGAGGATAAGGCAAATGCGATAAAAGCGTAAGTAGAGATTGGCAAATCATCGCAACAACAACAGCATTCCCCAGTTGAGTTCTCCTTCTGAAACTACATCAGCAGTCCTAAAACAAAATGCAAGTGCGAGGTAACTAAAGCACGTAAATTATTCTCTAACACTCGAATCAGGTAAAAAAAAAAAAGAGAAACTTTTAACTCCCACAACGATTAGAACACGTCAAAGAACAAAGATACGAAGTTATTCCACCGCAGTATCTTCAAGGCAAATGAAACAACGCAGAACAATGGATCATCTCCAATTCAAAGCAGCAAAACATAATCTGAAATCGTAAGTCACGTAAAGATGAAACCAAAAACTTTCACATTTTTCATTTACCGTATAATTAAGCCACAAAGACATACACCCTTTATCGTTTCCAATTTCAATTCATCCAAAAATCTGCCAAACAGTATTTCAAAAACGACGAAATCTCAAATAATTCATCATGATTCAGAACAAAACGAGATCAGTAGAAAATATTAAGACGATGACAACGAAAATCAGACAAAGCAACGCCCACTCACCGGCGAAGCGGCAGATAGAGCCGACAACTTCCAAAACATGGTCGAAGACGCAGAAAAAAAAAACAAACGAGGAAAGTTCCCGTTCAAGCTGGAGAAGAAGGGAGAGCAAAGTAGATCTCTCTCCGGACAGAGAAACCAAAGCAGGGGAGTGGACCTTAGAGCCTAAGCCAAAGAAACTCCGAAATTGGGAACAGAGAAAACCCTAATTTGATGAAGGTGACGAAGAAGCCTAAATCAAATAATTTTTAGAAAGCATCGGAAAATCCTATTATTGGAGAGAGTAACGTTGGACAAAAATAAAATAATGATAAAATTAAAAATAGGCCATGGGGCGGAAAGGGAAAGCCTATAAAATATTAATATATTAATGCATAATTAAATTAGCCCAAAAAATGTTTGTATTATATCAATTTACATTGGAAGAAATGAAAAAAAAAATACATGGAAATTTTCGATCCATACGTCAAATATTACGTTATATATTTCAAAACTTGTTTGAAATAAGTACGATGTTTTTTTCAATTTATTTAGTACAATAAATTGGGTATTTTATTTTTAGTATAATAGATTACATTGCAAACTTATAATAAACATCAATATGTCCAATTATAAGCTGCGGCAAAGCAACTGCGCTGAGAAATTCAAATAATAGCCAAAAACAAAACTATAGCAAACTTTTACTAGTAATATAATGATTTAATCAAATATTATTTTATATATTCATTTGCTAGGTCTTATATTAAAGATGTAGTCATGTTTTTTTTTTAAATGTATAATCAATCATATTGTTTTTATATAGTATTAAATCCAATATATATATATACACACACACATCATCAAGTTTCTCACATCCATGTGAGGTTTTCAAATATAGATTTTTATATAAGTATCATTCTCAACAAGCAAAAGAAAACAAATTGTAAAACCCTTAAATTAAATCAGTCAAATGTTTTAATTATAAATAAAAACAAAAAATAAAAGTGGGTGAAAATTGTACGAGAACTGATTTCCTTGAGTATTAGGGTTATCGAACACACATACATATAGGTATAATAAGAGATCTTGACCTAACTATAATATCCTACAATCTAGGAAATATTCCAAATATATATAGATTACAATTAATCACAAATATCACCAATACGCCCCCTCAAGACGGAGCACTGGAGGTGATGCCGATCTTGACACAAAGATCATGAAAAGCCGAGCGAGGAAGAGGTTTAGTGAGCACGTCCGCGAGTTGATCCTTGGAGCTAACATGAAGAACCTTAAGCTTGCCGGATTCCACTTGGCCACGAACAAAGAAAAAATCCAATGCTAAATGTTTCATGCGCGAGTGGAAAACGGGATTGGCACTAAGGTACGTGGCTCCAATGTTGTCACAATAAATGGTCGGGGTAGTGGGAAGAGTGACGCCAAGTTCAGAGAGCAACGAGACGAGCCAACAAATCTCAGCAGAGGCGTTAGCAACTGAGCGATATTCGGTCTCGGTGGAAGATCGAGAATGACCAGTGAGCTTCTTCGATGACCACGAGATTGGGTGTTTGCCAAGATAGACCACATATGCGCCGGTGGAACGAAAATCCCCAGGATCACCAGCCCAATCCGCGTCACTAAAAGCATGAAGACTAACAGCATTATTGGCTGAGAGAAAGATACCCGATGTACGTGTTCCCGCAAGATACCTCAACACTCTCTTGGCCGCAATCCAATGGAGGTCAGTCGGGGCATGCATAAATTGAGAAAGCTTATTCACAGCAAAACTAACATCCGGACGAGTGAGAGACAAGTACTGTAAGCTGCCCACAATCATGCGAAACTCCAAAGGGTCCGACAGAGGCTTACCGGCGGTAAGAGTGAGCCGCGTAGTCGAAGACATCGGAGTTGAAACAGCCTTAGCATCGGACATATTTGTACGGTGGAGAAGATCAGTGATGTACTTTCTTTGACTAAGAAAGAGACCATGAGAAGAGCGAGAAGCTTCAATCCCAAGGAAGAAGGAGAGATGACCAAGATCCTTGAGGGAGAAACGGGCCGCGAGGGTTGAAATAAATTCACCAATCCGAGTTGAGCAACTACCGGTGACAATGAGATCATCAACATACACAAGGACAAGGAGTTGAAAGTCCTTACCACGATGGATGAAAAGTGAAGCATCGGCAACCGAGTTAACGAAGTCCCGAGCAAGTAGAAAGTTCCTCAATTCCGAATACCACGCACGAGGGGCCTGTTTGAGCCCATAGATAGCCTTGCGAAGCTTGCACACATAAGTTGGACGATCCTTATCAATAAAGCCGGACGGTTGAGACATATAGACTTCGTCCGAGAGATGGCCTTGGAGAAAGGCATTGTTAACATCAAGTTGGCGTATGGGCCAACCCTGAGTGATAGCAAGACTGAGCACGAGCCGAATAGTGGGTGGCTTGACAACCGGGCTAAACGTCTCATGAAAATCAATTCCGGGTCGTTGATGAATGCCCTTCGCCACTAACCGGGCTTTGTAACGATCAAGAGAGCCATCCGGATTCGTCTTAACGCGAAAAACCCATTTGCAACCAACAATATTCATGTGAGATGCAGACGGGACGAGCTCCCAAGTGCCATTCCGAACTAGAGCATTAAACTCATCACTCATCGCCAATCTCCAACGAGGATCCTTCAAAGCTTGAGATGTCGTGGCGGGTTCCCTGTGAGAATCCAAAAGAGAAGCTGTTAGAGTAAGCTTCATTACCGGCTTGGTGATGTTGTTCTTCCCACGGGTGACCATGGAGTGCGTGTTTCTCGGCAAGGAGGGAATCGGCGTTGTAGAGGCAGGCGAGGCAGACTCTGACAGTGGCTGGCACACCGACTCTGGAGCAACAGCAAGATCCTCAGGTGGTGAAGGACATACGCTCAGGGGCATAGTCGAGGACAGTGGGACAGGCGTTGGAACGACCTGCGGGCTGTAGGGCTGGACAAGAGAGACAGGAGAACCAAGGAGACTAGGTAAGGGAGACTCAACGGTAGAGACAGGGGAGAACCGAGAAAGGTCAGCAAAAGGAAAGATAGACTCATGAAAAATAACATGACGAGAAACAAAGACGCGAGAACGGAGGAAGTCAAAACAAAAGAAGGCACTTTGGGAAGGAGAATACCCGAGGAAAACACAAGGGGAAGACCGAGGATCAAGTTTATGAGAGGAATAAGGACGAAGCCATGGATAACAAAGAGAGCCAAAAACACGGAGTTTATCATAATTTGGAACCAAACCAAAGAGAGCCGAGAAAGGGGAATTCATGGAAAGAGTCGGTGTTGGTAGGCGGTTAATGAGATACACGGCCGTGGAAAAAGCAAATGACCAAAAGGACAGGGGGAGAGAAGCACGATGAAGCAAAGAGAGACCCGTTTCAACAATATGTCGATGTTTACGTTCAGAGATGCCATTATGCTCGGGAGTATGAGGTGGAGTGGTATAATGAGAGATGCCATGAGAAGCAAGAAAGGAACGCAAAGCAATGAACTCACCACCATTATCGGAGTAAAGGGATAGAATTTTGGTTGAAAAACGATTTTCCACGAGGTGTTTAAAGGTAATAAACGTTTCACGAACTTGAGATTTTTGTTTGAGAGGATATAACCATGAATAGCGGGTAAAATGATCCACAAATAAGACATAATATTTAAAACCGTCCAAGGACATGACGGGAGAGGTCCAGACATCCGAAAATAATAATTCAAGTGGTCGTGAAGAAGAAACCGAAGAATGATGAAATGGTAGTTTATGACTTTTATTACGTGAACAAGAATCACAAAATAAAGAAGGAGAATCCCGAGACAATGGCAAATTAAACGAAGAAACAACATGTTGAAGAATCGGAAAAGCGGGGTGACCTAAACGGGAGTGCCACTCGGACAAAGTGGACTTTTGACTCGATAAAACAAGAGGAGAAGCAGTGGGAGAGGAGACCGGCCATTCATAGACGCCATCCCTAGTCCGTCCTTTTAGAATCGACGCCCCCGTGCTTAGGTCCTTCACCTGAAACGAGTGTGGAAAGAATTCCACCGAGACATTATTAGAATTGCATAATTGTGAGACAGAGACAAGATTCTTATGCATAGACGGCACACAAAGCACATTGTCGAGAGATAATGTACGAGAGGGAAGAGCGACGGAGAAAGAACCCGTATGAGATATGGGTAAGCCCGAGCCATCACCAAGAACAACATCATCACCACCTTGGTATGGATTGTGCATAGAGAGATTATGCAAGTCGGAGGTGATATGATGAGAAGCACCGCTATCAAGGAGCCATTGAGAAGAATCATAGGGCGACATCATGGTGTGATTCGCACGAGGCTGCCAAGGGCGAGACTGCGACTGCCACTGCGGTGGGTGCGACGAGGAACCACCAGGAGTGGGAGATGCCGAAATAAGTCGGAACTGACTGCACCTCTGAGCGCTATGACCATGAACTCCACAAGCTTGACACCGACCCTGATATCCTTTGGAGGATCCGGAAGAAGAGCGATGCCATGTATGTCCGCGGCTAGGAGCAAAGCCACGATAGTGAGGACGAGACCGAGAGGCAGCGACATTGGCGGTGACAGGGAAAGGCACAGACGACGGTGCAGCAAGGGAGGTGAGTTTAGCCTCATGGTTAATCAGCTTCTCATGGAGTTCCTCAAGTGAAACAGCAACATCTTTGGCCTGAACAATATCAACCACGGGCTTGTACTCTTCGGGTAGGCCGGAGAGAATAGCATCAAGGAGATCTTCATGATCGAGAGGTTTCCCGAGGATGGCCAACTCATCAGATTTGGTGGTGATGAATCGAATGTATTCATCAACCGATTGCGTGCCCTTCACGCAACGTTTGATTTGATCCCGCAATTGGAGGAGATGACCTCGGGAAGCCTTGCCGTAGATGTTGGCGAGTGTCTTCCAAGCTTCGCGAACCGAGGATGCACGAGCCACAACAGGCTGTAACGGGAGCGAGATGGTGCCAAGTAATGCACTGAACAGCAGCCGATCTTGCTGTTTGAAAGAGACAAAGGCAGGATTATCGGTTGGAACACCGTCCTGGTCAAGCTTCGCCGGAGGGACTGCGGTATCATCAAGGATGAAACAATCCAGATTGTGTCCTTCAAGGAGAGCACGAACTTGGATGCTCCATGTGACATAATTGGAGGAGATGAGCTTAGTAACATTCGACATGTTGATGGTGAGGAGAGTTGTGGCCGGTGCAAGAGGATTAAACGTAGCAGCAGATTCGGATGATGAAGAGGAACCAGTGGCGGCCATGTTAAACAAGAGAAATAAGGGGTGACGTCAGAAAGGAAGTCTGGACGTCGTCGAAAAAAAAAAAAAAAAAAAGAGAGGCGGCGGTGGCTAGAGATTGTCGTAAGACGTGAGCTCTGATACCATGTACGAGAACTGATTTCCTTGAGTATTAGGGTTATCGAACACACATACATATATGTATAATAAGAGATCTTGACCTAACTATAATATCCTACAATCTAGGAAATATTCCAAATATATATAGATTATGTTATAAATGAATAGTGAAGCTACAGTACTGTTCACGCAGGGATCTGCAGGATCTTTGATTGTCAGATATTCCTTTTTCAAATCATCATGAATATGATGTCTCAATAATATTAGTGTCTTTGCTTTATTTTCACTTGATGCACTTTTCTCTTTAATTGTGGCACCAAGACCTTTTGATTCTAAGTGCAAATCAGCATCCAATTGCCACGATAGATAATTTTTTCCCGATATCGGTACATA
>NW_010968505.1:4277939-4320491 GCF_000463585.1 Tarenaya hassleriana | reverse complement strand
TTTCGTCAATAAACAGGAAAAAAAAAAACAAGCCATATATTAGCTTTATTCATTATAGATAATACGACATAACGAAATACATGATTACATATTAATTGCTACAATTAGCAACACATTTGCATAAATTGCGATCGCGACAAAAATTGGAAACATAGATGGATCATCATCTTTCAAGACAAAAATACCAAACGTGTATACCAAAACTATCACAATAAGAAAAATTTTAAAATTATTTATTACTATTGGACGGCTGAGCCGCCTTAATTATTTATTTGTTACTGTTGGACGGCCGAGCCGCCTTAATTATTAATCTGAAATATTGTGTTATTTATGGACGGCCGTGCCACCTAAATTGTTTTATCTTTATGGACGGCAATGCCGCCTGAATTATTTTACTTCTGCATACGGTAATACCGCCACATATAAACAATTATATTATATAATCTATATAAATTAATAAATATTTATAATGCAAAATATTATCATATATAATATTGATGGTCATTTATACAGAAAATGTTTTGAACAAACAAAATATGTTAGTAATAAAATTTACAAATAAAGTTTTATAAATTCTTTCATATATTAGTAAATTAATTATAAATTTTTTTGTTTTCTCAATAATTAGTTATACATAGCATAGCATGATCAATTAATTTTACAAAATAGTTTAACAATACGTTTTGATAAATTATTTTATGTATAGTTTTATAATACAAATTGATAAAATCAATTACAAAATTTTAAAATTTATTTCCGAGATGCATGATTTTTCATCAGTAATTCATTATTCTGCTCGGCCAATAGAAGACATGAGAGAAACTCTGAGTATTTTGTATACCCCTTTTCTCGATACTGTTGTTGGAGGATAATGTTCGAGGCGTGCATAGTTGAAAAGGTTTTTTCCAACATCTCATTTTCGCTAACTGTTTCACCACATAATTTCAAAACTGATGTGATTCGGTACATCGCCGAGTTATATTCACTGACAGTTTTGAAATCTTGAAATCTGAGATGAATCCACTCATATTTTGCCTTGGGGAGGATTACCGTTTTTTGATGATCAAAACGGTCTTTTAATTTTTTCCAAAGATCTGCAGGATCTTTGATTGTCAGATATTCCTTTTTCAAATCATCATGAATATGATGTCTCAATAATATTAGTGTCTTTGCTTTATTTTCACTTGATGCACTTTTCTCTTTAATTGTGGCACCAAGACCTTTTGATTCTAAGTGCAAATCAGCATCCAATTGCCACGATAGATAATTTTTTCCCGATATCGGTACATAGTTTCTCTCATGTCTTCTATTGGCCGAGCAGAATAATGAATTACTGATGAAAAATCATGCATCTCGGCCGACAGGTTCTGTACCATTTCCTGAAGTAAATGTTACAGAAAATATATCATTCCCTGGAGAGAATGTTATATTTTATAATAACCGAGGACGTGGTTATTTTCGAGGTAGAGGCCGAGGTCGAGGTCGAGGCCGAGGACGAGGTCGTGGTGTTAGCCGAAGTTGGAATAGAGGAGGTGGTCGAGGAATCTCATTCCAAAACCATAACAATAATAGAGGGGGAACACATGATCATCCAAACAAACGGATGAAAGAAAGCACATGTCACCGGTGTGGAATGACAGGACATTGGTCACGTACTTGTCGCACGGCTAAACACTTGGTGGACCTTTACCAAAAATCGATTAAAGAAGCGAAAGGGAAAGGTGTCGAGACAAATCATGTCATAAACAATTCGGATGATGATGCTGGTGGTGCTAAAGATTTTACACACATGGACCTCGCTGATGGTTTTGCGCATCCTGAAGATGGCGTTGATTATGAATAAAAAGCCATATATATAGTTGTATCGTTTATATATGTAATCAACCTCGTAATAATCCATATATGCATAAATAATGCGTCTACATTTTGTAAAATAGTTATGTATCTGTGTCATCATTTCTGTTAGTCATAATGTTATAATATATTTTCTAATGTTTACTATGTTGTTTTGTTCTTTAATAGATAATGAGTATGGCTAAATCTGCAAATCGATGAGGATATATATGTTTAGCAGATAGTGCTACAACACATACAATACTGACAGACAAGAAATATTTTTCTAGTCTGAAAATAAACAAAGGAAATGTCATTACTATATCTGGAAATGCAAAAATAATTGAAGGCTCCGGAAGAGCCGATTTCATAATGCCAGGAGGAACAAAATTTGCTATAAAAGATGCATTATTTTCCTCCAAGTCCCAAAGAAATCTATTAAGTTTTAAAGATATCCGACTGAATGGATATCATATTGAAACCACAAATAAAGGTGATATTGAATATTTGTGTATCACCTCAATCAATATGGGACAAAAATATGTGTTAGAAAAATTACCCACTCTATCTTCGGGATTATATTATACTAATATCAATGTGATTGAATCATATGCCACAGTAAACCAGAAGTTTACCGATATGTTCAAAGTTTGGCATGATCGATTGGGTCATCCTGGTGCCATTATGATGAGAAAGATTATCGAAAACTCTCATGGTCACCCATTGAAAAACCAGAAGATTTTTCAATCGGATGAGTTTTCTTGTGATGCATGTTCTAGAGGAAAATTAATAATCAGACCATCACAAGCTAAAATCGGGCATGAATTACCATCATTTCTAGAAAGGATTCATGGTGATATTTGTGGACCTATTCATCCACCATGCGGACCATTTCGATATTTTATGGTATTAATTGATGCTTCAAGCAGATGGTCGCATGTATGTCTTTTATCATCACGTAATCTGGCATTTGCCCGATTTTTAGCCCAAATAATTAAATTAAGGGCTCAGTTCTCGGAATACTCAATCAAGAAAGTGAGGCTTGATAATGCTGGAGAATTTACATCACAAGCATTTAATGATTACTGTGTAGCAATGGGTATTGATGTTGAACACCCAGTTGCACACGTTCATACACAGAATGGATTGGCAGAGTCATTAATCAAACGACTCCAGCTTATTGCTAGACCATTGATAATGAAAACGAAACTTCCCATTTCTGTGTGGGGTCATGCCATTTTGCATGCTGCAACATTGATTCGTATTAGACCAAGTGCATACCACAAGTATTCTCCATTGCAATTAGCATTTGGTCAAGAACCTAATATATCGCATCTCAGAATATTCGGATGCGCAGTATATGTACCGATTTCCCCACCACAGCGTACAAAAATGGGACCACAAAGAAGGCTTGGAATATATGTTGGGTATGACTCACCATCCATTATACGATACCTTGAGCCAAAAACTGGAGATATTTTTTTACCGATATGTTCAAAGTTTGGCATGATCGATTGGGTCATCCTGGTGCCATTATGATGAGAAAGATTATCGAAAACTTTCATGGTCACCCATTGAAAAACCAGAAGATTTTTCAATCAGATGAGTTTCCTTGTGATGCATGTTCTAGAGGAAAATTAATAATCAGACCATCACAAGCTAAAATCGGGCATGAATTACCATCATTTCTAGAAAGGATTCATGGTGATATTTGTGGACCTATTCATCCACCATGCGGACCATTTCGATATTTTATGGTATTAATTGATGCTTCAAGCAGATGGTCGCATGTATGTCTTTTATCATCACGTAATCTGGCATTTGCCCGATTTTTAGCCCAAATAATTAAATTAAGGGCTCAGTTCTCGGAATACTCAATCAAGAAAGTGAGGCTTGATAATGCTGGAGAATTTACATCACAAGCATTTAATGATTACTGTGTAGCAATGGGTATTGATGTTGAACACCCAGTTGCACACGTTCATACACAGAATGGATTGGCAGAGTCATTAATCAAACGACTCCAGCTTATTGCTAGACCATTGATAATGAAAACGAAACTTCCCATTTCTGTGTGGGGTCATGCCATTTTGCATGCTGCAACATTGATTCGTATTAGACCAAGTGCATACCACAAGTATTCTCCATTGCAATTAGCATTTGGTCAAGAACCTAATATATCGCATCTCAGAATATTCGGATGCGCAGTATATGTACCGATTTCCCCACCACAGCGTACAAAAATGGGACCACAAAGAAGGCTTGGAATATATGTTGGGTATGACTCACCATCCATTATACGATACCTTGAGCCAAAAACTGGAGATATTTTTACGGCTCGTTTTGCTGATTGTCAATTTAATGAGAATGAATTCCCACCATTAGGGGGAGAAAATGATAGAATGGCGGGAAATAAAAATGATTGCAGCAGACCTATTCACAAAAGCTCTACCGACAACAATGTTCAAGAAACATGTACATAACATTGGAATGCGTCATCTACGAGACCTTTGATCCGATATACAGGGGGAGCGTGGAACTGCACTCTTTTTTTTTGTCTTGGATTACAAATAGAGCATTTGAATACGGGAATTTTTCTACATCAATCTAATTATACAAAAAGGGTACTAAAGCGGTTCAATATGGATAAGGCAAATCCCCTGAGTACTCCAATGATTAATAGATCATTGAATGTTGAAACAGATCCATTTCGCCCCCGTGAAGATGGTGAAGAGACACTTGGTCCTGAAGTACCATATTTAAGTTCAATAGGGGCTCTTATGTATCTTGCCAACTGTACTCGACCTGATGTAGCATTTGCTACTAATCTGTTAGCAAGATATAGTTCAGATCCTACACGAAGGCATTGGAATGGGATTAAGCACATTTTCCGTTATCTTCAAGGATCGATCGATTTGGGATTATTTTTCCCTAAAAGTACAAAACAAGAAATTGTTGGTTTTGCAGATGCAGGATATTTATCTGATCCACATAAGGGAAGATCACAAACAGGTTATATCTTCACAATGAATACGGGAATTTTTCTACATCAATCTAATTATACAAAAAGGGTACTAAAGCGGTTCAATATGGATAAGGCAAATCCCCTGAGTACTCCAATGATTAATAGATCATTGAATGTTGAAACAGATCCATTTCGCCCCCGTGAAGATGGTGAAGAGACACTTGGTCCTGAAGTACCATATTTAAGTGCAATAGGGGCTCTTATGTATCTTGCCAACTGTACTCGACCTGATGTAGCATTTGCTACTAATCTGTTAGCAAGATATAGTTCAGATCCTACACGAAGGCATTGGAATGGGATTAAGCACATTTTCCGTTATCTTCAAGGATCGATCGATTTGGGATTATTTTTCCCTAAAAGTACAAAACAAGAAATTGTTGGTTTTGCAGATGCAGGATATTTATCTGATCCACATAAGGGAAGATCACAAACAGGTTATATCTTCACAATCAATGGAACTGCATTAGCTTGGCGTTCTCAAAAGCAAACATTGGTTGCTACGTCATCTAATCACGCAGAAGTTATCGCGCTACATGAAGCAAGTCGGGAATGTGTCTGGCTTAGATCTTTGACTCAACATATCCAGACAGCTAGTGGATTATCAACCAATAAAGCTCCAATAATATTATTTGAAGATAACGCTGCATGCGTTGCACAGACTAAGGGAGGATATATTAAAAGCGATAGGACAAAACATATTCCTCCGAAGTTCTTTGCATACACTCAAGAGCTGGAAAAGAATAAGGAGATTGAAGTCAGATACATACGATCATGTGATAATGCAGCAGACCTATTCACAAAAGCTCTACCGACAACAATGTTCAAGAAACATGTACATAACATTGGAATGCGTCATCTACGAGACCTTTGATCCGATATACAGGGGGAGCGTGGAACTGCACTCTTTTTCCCTTATCAGGTTTTATCCCAAGGGGTTTTACTGATAAGGTTTTTAACGAGGCAGTATAAGACACGCAAATACATTTTGATTAACCGTAGCTCCAAGGGGGAGTGTTATAAATGAATAGTGAAGCTACGGTACTGTTCACGCAGCCGGGCACTGTTCACGCAGCCGGGTACTGTTCACGCCGCCATACGGTTACTGTTTAGCCGCCATACGGTTACTGTTCATAAATACGTATACGTGAACAGTAACTTCGGATTTTCTATAAATAGCTCATTTCCCTCCTTCATTTGTACACAATTCCAAGAAAAGAAAATTATTGAAATCTTGTTCCCGGGTCTCTCAAACGATCGATTTCGGTTTCTAGTTAACGATCTGATTCTCGGGTCTTCTATATTTCTTCGTTTTTCACAACAGATTACAATTAATCACAAATATCACCAATAAAAATAACCTTTTGGAATTAATTTGGGGAGGCAGAGGATGTGGAGGGGCTTTAGTCCAAGTGGGCCTTACACTTCGAACGGTCCAATTACGAAAAAGCCCTTTTAATTTCGGCAGTGTAATTTGATTTGGACGTTGCTTCTATCTTTAACACACATATATATATGGATATGGCTTCTCTACACGTCACATTTCTCTCCCGATATACAAATAGCCAAATCAAATTGCATAAAATAATAATGTAACAATCAAATAAAATATGAATTAAAATTTTGGAGCACTTGAATTTGTACAAGTATTATCACACGTTTAACCATTATTATAATTTTTTTTTATAATATTAGAACTGACATATTATATATATTTTTGGAAACTGAAGTATATACAAGTACGTAGATTTTTTTTTTGATAATGGGACGTCAAATCCTTTGTGTGTAATAATTAGTCATCATTATTCATCATTGTGTGCATCTATAATCCTTTGTACGTACCTTTATTCGTCATTTGATTTAATCATAACAATTAATTTCAAGATCCTATGTAAGGCGATTTGTAAGTTAATGTTCCCACCACTTGTTATTGTCCCACACAAATATTAATTAATCATACAAAAGACTGCTGAATTATTCACTTATTCCCTATCCAATGTTTGCTTCCTTATAAAATCTATAACTAATCATTTTTTAATATCAATTTTGAAAAAAAAAAATCAACACAATTTGATTCTCTTTTTTCAAACATTTCCCCAAACCAAAATGGAAAAAAGTGGGAAATTTTTGTTTCTAACAATAATAATAATAATAATATTAATAAATAAGATGAGATTAGAAAAATGAAAATAAAATTCACAAAAAAGACCAGTTTACAAACAAGAAGGCAAGACAATGAACAACAATGGTGTCTTCTTCTGGAGCAGAAGCCAACACTTTCCATGAAACAGCTTTCTCGTACGTTACCTGTCTTCCCATCGTCGACACGCATCTTCCCGCAGGCATGCACGCAAAGCCCTGCCACCCGAAACTAACCACGTAAACTGAAAACCCGAAACTATGAACCGATGACAGATAATATGGATCTGAAGTTTTCGGGTACCCGAACCAAATACAACCATGCTTCTTTTTTCTGTTATAAATCTGGTTTTTAATAGATTCGGGGTCCGGATATCTGATCCATGTCCATTCTGTCTAAGAGCTCTATGGTACCTGTTGCATGAGGTTGGCGAAATCGGAGCAGAGGGCTTTGCGTCCAGATTCATCAAAGATGTTGTCGAGAGTTACGTCTTGTAAGGCCACCAAGGTTGTCTCCAGCATGTCCAGCCCTGCCTGGTTCCCAAACATGAACACTGGTTGCGGCTTCACCCACCCAAATCAAAACAAAAAGAAAACTCGGTTTCAATACCTAAAATTCGGATAGGACGTATAAATCCCGGATTCATTCTTCTAACCGATTCATTTTTTCGTCGATCCAAGGATACTAGATCAATGTGTGTGGTCACTAGAAGATTACCTTAAGAGAACAACACAATATGGCGTCCTGGTGATGCCACAGCTGTTTCAATACCGAATCATCGGAGTCGGGATTCAGTAATTCCGAGCCTAAGTGGTGACTGGAAACATACGGAAAAAGAAACCGAAGATCACTAAAAATCCGACAAAAGACAAGAAAAATCATCAGAAGAAACAGGTTCATTCGTATGAATGAGGAAGAAAACTCACGTGTAACTTTGACAGATCCACTGGGCAAGAGTCACAGCTTCAGTGGAACCAGGAGATAACTTAGAACCCAAGCTAGGAATCAGCCCCGACGGCGAAATCGCCGTCGCGACTCGCTGAACCGACGAAATCACGCTCCTGACGTACTGGCAAGCCATGATTGCCACGTTCTCTCTTAAATCAGTCTCAAATGGAAACTGGAAGGCGATAGTGAGTATGGACCGCGACCTCGAAGAATTCTCTGAAGCCGGACCGACCTCGAGGCTAGAAGTTAAGTCTAACGTACGGTTAGCCGTCGGCAAATCCGAGCCACCTCCCTGCACAGAAATGTTGTGAGGGTCGGAAAAATAAATACTGAATCTAAAGCAAGAAATGAGCCGTGGAAACATTACCGTTTTTGCATCGATGGGTATAACTCGGAATCCAGAAGGAACGAGAGGGGCATCGTCGGGGAACATTTCGTTGATCGGAGCAAATACTAGCTCTGAGCAAGCTCCTATGACGTTCTCGTCAATCCCGGTACATATCTGTTGTGTTATATTTATGTCAAACTAACCAGCCCACCATGAGCTCGAACCGGTCCAATCCGTTTTTATAAAACTGAGTTGAAAGCAGTTAGCCCTAGCTCGGCCCCCTGGCTCCCGAGCCAAACGAACCGGTTCACCCCTAACTCGTCAAGAGCTGGCTTGCATGCTTGTTTTTTAAATGAGCCCAAGAAAAACTTAAACCAGCTCGTCCAAAAAACGAGTTGGATTTGAGCCGGCTCATGAGCCAATGGCTCATTTTATATCCCTACGAGTGATTACTAGGAACGAACACTATCGAGTTTTCGAGATTTCCGAGTGAGAAAAATGATACGAAGAAGCGCACCTGTAGAAGATGGACGTCTCGTGATACAAAGGCATCTTCTTGGACAAGAGAATGACCTTCCAGTCTAACAACTTCAAGCATCTAAAAGCAAGAAACCGAATTACTAACATGAGGAAAGATACAACAACGATTCCCGACGCAAATCATGCAAAAAAAAAAACCGAGAAAGCTTACTTCTTCATGTTCGATGGTGTGCCCTAACGGCATTATGATCTGGCTCCCGGTAAACCTCGTAGGCCTCATTCCCGGATAAGAATACGTACCTGCTTTCAAAGTGGCTGCGGAATACGCATCTACGCTGAAATCAGCCCACTCAGACCGATGCTCCCTAAGAAACCGGACAAGAACTGCGGGCGGAACATCCTAGAGACAGCAATAACAACATAAACCTCGTTAAAAAAGTGTTTATTAAGGCGTTCTTATAAAACATCCGAGATCAGGAACTTACTTGGAGAAGCATCGAGGCCTTGGCACAAAGAACACCTCCGAGGAAAGTAAGCGAGTTAGAGATATCGTTTGAATGATTCGTAGAATTAACTGCTACTATTATGTCTTCCACACCGTCGCAGTGCATTACAGACCAACCGTCGTCACTAAACCCGTTAACAGCATCGTTGAAACCCCTGTCGGGAAAACCGAACTCAAAATTTTGAATCAAAAAGCGAAAAAAATGGCAAATAACTTATAAGTTTTCTCCATAACCGAACCTGCTTAACCGTTGGCTAAAGATTCTAAGAACAGCAGGCTGCCTTCCTAATCCGTATACGACTTCCCCATTTGTCTCTTGAGCTATTTGCCTGATGTATCGCAACGCCTAAACATTGAACCCCGAATCAGACCATTACATACGAAACATTAGCTTATTATACGATAAATTTTCGCCCATTGTTGTCATTACATAATAAAGTCAGCAACTTTATACGAAATGATTGTTCATACACGTGAAACGTGGAACGGAAATAGTATATATCTACTCACTGTAATGGTCATTCTTTGGGCGATAACTTTAGATGACTCATAAAGGGGTCGTAGCACGTCGGGAACACTCCATGCCTGCAGCAACAAGAACAGATTTCAAATCTCGATTCTTCGAGGATGTTAAGAGGATTATGAACAGAGATAGTTCTCGGGAAAAATCTCGGAACCTCGAGTTTAAGATGATCGACGATGTGAATTATTGAACCGCCGCCATCATCACAAGGCCTTATTAAATAGCCGCTAGGAAGCATTTCTGCTCTCACGAACTGAACGGTCGAGGCATCGTTAGGACAAGCTCCGGTACCAGAAAGAGATCTCTCACAAACCTTTTGAAGTAAACACCGGAAATTATATTACCAAACAATCATATGTATGTATGTATATATATACACACAAATAACAAACACATACCACGAGACTTCCGTTATCAAGGCTCGTGGTGTATCTTAGGGTCCAGAAATCCCGGGCAGGAGCCAGAGTTGTCGGGGCATAAGTCTGATAAAACGGCATTTTTCTCGCTCAGTGTTCCTTCTCGGGATTAAGGATAAAAATAACTTAAGAGAATGAAACGAGATTCAACCTGCATATAAACGAGCTCAATCGTGCTGCCATTCCCGGCTGGGAAAAAGGTGAAAACTTTAAGGCTCCGACAGTCTCGGAACCAAGACTGACGATCTTTTAGGATCTCTGCAATCTGAAACAGAAAGAAGAATTTTCCATGAAAACGATCTAAAGATCGATAGAAACTATATGAAACACATAAATCCCGTTGGCCCGAGGGACATAAAGGATTGTACCTTTGTAGGCTCTAAACTAACAAGACCGCAGGCTCGTGCTGCCACTCCGCTGCACCTTTCGGAAATGGTAAAGATACCAACCGAATCCGGACCAGGCTAAACACAAATATCATTTTCCACATCTCTACATACACAGCCATGATGTATATAACACAACGAGATGGGAGACCGGTAAATACCTTCATCCCGGGCATCTGGACCCAATCGACAGCAGTTCCTGTAGCCTTGGAAAGGAACTCTGCCATGGTCTCCTCAGCAATGGAGAGCAATCTGAAAATATACCCAAAGAAAACCATAAACCAGATACAGATTGGGCAAGAAAAAGAAACCCTAACACGGCGAAACAACACTTACCCAGAAGGACTATTCACATCTCTGAGCAAATGCTGAGGAGTTGTAACCACAGAGTCGCAGGTTGCATCAGTCACCTGAATTTAGTACATTCAATAATTTAACACAAGCTCTGGCAATATTTTCAGACAAGATGATGAGCATTTTGGAATTTAAAAAGAAAAAGCTTCATTCAGATTACTTGCACGGTGTGAAGCTGTTGCTTCATGTGTCCATTTGCGGAGACGAGCTGAGAAACCTGCTTTTGCAGCCGATCGTTCTCTTCCATCAACAGCTTATTCATGGCCGTGAGCTTCCGGTTCACGCTCTGTAACCTAGAAGCCTCTTTTCTCTGCTTGTCTCGACACCTAAACATGCGAAAACCCAATCAGAAAACATACCAGATTCAACAACCAATCCCACCCAGATTAGACCAGACACAACCCTGATTTTATAATGCATCAAGGAGAATCATATCATAGGATGCCAAATCTGGCTCTCACACCAAAACTTCCAGACAGATTCGTAGAAGACTTGCAAAAACAGAAAAAATTTTCCGAGAATAGAACCACCCACTGTACTAAAACAAGCCGCAGATCTTCAGTGTCTGGAAGCAACACAACGAGGAGGGGTCCTTAATTGCGTTGGAGCAACACAGATTCAGGTGAATTCAGAGAAAACACATGGTACCCAGAATCCGTTCATCGAAACCCAATTGAAATAATAGATTTTTCCGCCAAAACGACGCAAGATTTTTTGCAGTACCTCCGGTTCTGAAACCAGACTTTGATCTGTTTGGGCTCGATTTTTGCCAAAATAGGACACTCTCGGATAAGCTGTTGTCGCCGGAGGGAGCTGGGTTTCGGACACTCGGCGTAGACACGCTCGAGAGCCTCCACTTGCTCCGCCGTGTACCTTACGTACTTCCCGGTGCTGTCCAAATGCTTGTCCATGCTGTCGCTGCTTCTCTCGCGGTGGTTCGCCACCGCCACCGCCATCGCCATTTCTCACCTCAAAGTCTCGAACTTTCCGACGGTTTCTCACTGGGTATTCTTGCTTTTCTTTTCTCTTCTTTTGCGTTGTTTTCGCCTTTCTGGATTTCAGCTTCTTTGGAAAGTCCGTCGTTTCTTAAGAGAAACGGAAGTGTGTGTGAGTGTTCTCTTTTGATTTCGGACAATGAAGATTCTATGGTAGTGGCGACAAGTGGAACGGAATTCCGGGAAGAAAAAAATGGACTTCGAAACAGAAAAAGAGCTTCAGAAGATCTGAGAATTTCCAAGATTCTTCAAGAAAAAGAAGTGAAAAGAAACTCAGCTGGACAATTCGAGGAGAAAAGCTTCGTCGTACTCCTCAGGGTTTTCCGGGAAAAAGAAGAAAGAGAAAACCCCAAACTTTCCCGAGAAAGTGACGGGCCATCGCCAAGCGGTCGAAGCATCTCTCAGGAAACGGGAACCTCTGGAACCAGAGAGACAACAATGGATGACGGAAAAGAAGAAACCCAGTACAGAACCATCAAATATATGAAATTATTTTCAATTTTCACCTCTCAAGAACCCCAAGAAAAAAAAAATTATTGTTCTGTAAGAGAAATAAAAAGTTATTATTCTCTCTTCTCTCTCTTCCTATTTCTGACATAATCATTCCACGCATCAAGCAATCAAAAACATGTCTTGTAACCAAAACCCTTTCCCAGTGTTTGATTATTTGTTAGAATGTCTCATCGTATATCTTCCATTTATTTTTCGAGATCCATTGAACCGAGTCCAATCAAAAACATTCTTTTTTTAAGTGTATTAAATAATCAAAATAAATGTTATCATATGACCCACTGTACGGACATTTTTAATCCTGAGTTTAAACTTTAATTCATTTCAATCTGTTCCAAAGTTGTGAGATATATATAAAATTCATTATTTTATTCATAATATTGTTATATTTTGAAAGTGATTTTTGTTTTTCTGACCTGTCGTCGTATTTATCCCTTTCATCACATAATACAACACTGGAAATTTCATAATCTATCTGGTCATTGTTTTCAAAATACTTACTTTTATGAGCCTTGACAAAGGGTATTAACGTCTTTTTATTTGATCTGACATGGCAGCATTCACTTCCCACCCACTACCCATCCAATGCGGTTTTTTTTCACGAATTCATTTAAAACCCTCCAACGGAAACAGAGTGTTTGGTTTTCATTAGTTGGTCGCTCGGTGCACCAATATCTAGGGGTGAACGTTTCAGAAAACAGTTCGGGTTCGGGACGAAATAGATCGGTTTGGTTCTTTCAGTTTTACAAAAATAGATACCAATCGGGTTTTTTATTATATTCGGTTCGGTTTCGGTATCGGTTCGGTTCGGTTCCGGATTTTATTAAAAAAATGTTAGATTTTCTTTAAAAATATTCGGTTTTTCGGGATTTTTAAAATTCGGTTCGTTTTGGTTCCGAGAAAATTCGGTTCTCTAAAAATGGTATCATTCGGGAAATAACAACGGTTTCGGGTCGGGAAAAATACCGTTTTAACGGTTCGGTTCGGTCCAGTTCCGAAGAACCGAACCGAAACGCCCAATCCTACCAATATCTACTCCATTGGACATTATTTTCTTCTTCTTAGCACGCATTACTCACATTATTATATAAATATCGATACAAATAAATTTATATAATGTCGGTGATGGATACTAATAAAATAAAAGTTTTTTGGTATTGAGATCCTTTTTATAATCAAAATCTGTGAAACTTTATACATATCCACACATTATAATCAGCTTTGAATAGATTTAAAATCTTAACATATTTATATCTAATCAAAGTGGATGAGAATTTAAATATTATAATGTTTAGGTATATTATGCTATATTGATATTAATGTATTTGGAAAATATTTTTTTTCTGATCGATCCATTACCATTCAACAATATTTTTAGTATTTTATATGTATTAATTTTATTTTCCTTTTGGGGATTATTCTTTTTTCCATCTTTAAGGAATCAACCCACTCCACTTGTCGTTAGGGGATGCGGGGGTGCTTAGATTTGATTAATCACCTGCTTTAGCGTGATTAGAGAGCAATAATCGCAATTATTTAATTATAATCACAGATCAAATGCCCTCGTCATTATTACTTCCCACCCGCTAAACAAGCTTGCCTAGATTTAGGGTTTCAACTTTCAAGCCCTACCCTTATATCATATATATATTATATATACATATATATACGCACTCAAGATAATCAAAAGAAGTAACTTGTGATCTAATCACAAGTGGTCATTAATCACCTTTTTTTTTTACTATATGTTAATTAAGGCAAGTCGATTTTATTCACATTAATAAACTTGGACCGTTTTGAGGACATGATTTATTAGACAATAATGCCGCAACTAATGACTGTCCGTGGCATAATTGACAGGTCAATGCAAAACCGATATATGAAAATCATATGACAAGTACATTTAAATTCGAAATACACATATCGAATTCTCGTTCAACTACATATGAAATACAATAGGACCCTTTGATGAATTTGTTAATTTGACGTCATTTTTAAAAAAATAATTGTTATATAATTATCTACAAATTAAATTTATTTGGAATGATATAATTTATAACAATACCTTACCATACCCATCATTACTATGACGACGCCCACATGCACCGGTGGTACCATCGGATCCGATGGGTGATCGATCTCCATGTGGGTTTCGTAGAAACTTTCTCGGCGCCCTCGGTAAATTATCCACTAACTTTCTTGGCAACCAAACAAGCCAATCGAGATAATGACGTACGTATATATACACGTTAGAGAATCTTGTTGTACGTCACTATAGATTTGTACGCCATTACAGCAAAAATATCATTCTCGTTACGATCAAGGGGTTTATTTTTTTCTTAACCATTCTTGAGAGTAAATCTATAAATCAATATAAACCCTAAAATATACAAGATGGCGCAGATCGTTCGATACAAACTGAAGTATGAGGTTTAGTTTCATTAATATATATATACACATGTAATTATCGATATATATATATATATATATACATATATGAATAATGAACTCGCAACAATTATTTCATTTGGGTTTGAAGTTGGGTTGGGCTTTTATTATTGATGAGCCTTTTCATGTTATATATATAGTATACACCACTATAGGGAGAAGACCTTAATGTGGGAATTTCACTCATCATTCAATTATATAAAAATGCCAATTTTAATGTTTCTAACATTATTGATATCAAGTTATTTCTAATCTATTAATCATATTTACTTTTTTTTTATAGTCTGGCTAATCTATAAATACGGAAACAATGATACGAATTTTGGAATAATTTACAATAACATTCAAAATTAAAAATTATGGTATTTTAATATTTTTTATATGGACTTTTAATATATATATATATATTCAATAGACTATATCTATATATGGTATTTGAACATTTTAGTCCAATACCTCAGTTTCGATTAAAATCTATTCAAAGCATCACAAATTAATACAAATTACCAATTCATGTCTTTTTCGTCTATGTTATTTTTTGATAGACAAAAAAGTAAAACAATAATTGAGGAGGAATATTTCGAATGAAAAAAATATAGCCAAAACATTATTTCGTCATTAGACAAAACATGTCACAAATCGGAGAATATGCAGAGAGAGCATATCTTGACCTTATTTTATATAACAATAAATAAAGTATGTTCTAATAATATTGTTAGTTGTTTAAATGAAAACATTCATCGTATCAATAGATTAAATTAAAAACCATAGATTAGGTTTTATAAAATGATCAATTTACCTTTATGGCCAAACATAATAATCCTCTAAATCTCAAGATCACAAGAATTGCATGCCTCTCTTGTAACCCCCAACGACTAACCCATCAAAACATACTTTTTCTTATTTCGCATCTTTATTGTTTCCCACCTAAATCATATAATCAATTACATATTTACATAGACCAACAGATAATCTTTATAAAAAAAAATACATCTACATATATAGATATTTACCAAGGTATCTACATGCCTTAAACAATATACAAAATAATTAAAAAAAAAATGAAACCCACAATTTTTTCATGTTATAGAAGCTAATCATATAGAATACTAATCAACCGACCCTCCATTTCATTAGAAAACGAATTGGGTTTATTATTATTCTAAAAAAACAAATATAGTCAAACTAATTATAAAAGACATAAACAAGGATAAATTCTATAAACGAAAGGGGCCACACTCACGACCATGTGAATTGTAGCATCAAATACAAAACCCCACCCCAACAATTGTAACTCATTTGACCCCCACTTTCCTGTTTTCTTCCATTTTGACCCCGTAATTTTTTTTTAAACTTCAACCTCCCTATTTGGAAAATATAATTAATATAATAAACACACTGTTAAAGAATTATAACTCGATTATTACGTAAATTTAAGTTATATATATTTCTCATACGTGAATTAGGATACAACCTCGCGTCAAAAAGAAATACATGGTAATATTTTCTGAAAATAATAAAAAAAAGTAGGGTGATTCGGAAAATATACACGCCTCATCCCCAACAGTTATTTGTAACATGAGAAAGGAAAACAAAAATCAAAAGAGGGGCTTCAAATTTAAGAAATATTAATCCTGGAACCCTATTTTTTCAAAAATTGCATTTCTGATCCTACTAAGATCCCTCCCTTTCAATGTCCTACCCACACCTTCGTGCACCGACGACGACGCCATCCTCGTCCTCGCCAGGAACTCGTGCGGCGGCAAGCGTCCTCCTCCGGATTCCGACCAATCTACGCCGTCTCCGTCGTCGTAATCTCTGATTCTCCGGCGGTTGTCCTCTCGCAGGATCTTCGACCAGTCCGGCACGTTCACCGGGAGCGACGACGCCGAACCGGTAACCGTCACCGCCGCCGACGAAGAACGAGTTGACGGTATTTTTCCGGAGGTGTAGAGCTTCCGTCGGAGCTCCGGCGAGTCTGAGAGGTCGGATCCGGCGAAGTACAGATCGGATTCTTCGAATTCGAATCCGGAATCGGCGGCGTGGTAGGGCTGATCGGTGGCGAGGAAGCGGTAGCTTGGTCTCGCGTAGTAGCTTTTCCCTGTCGCCATTGAAGAGATCGAAAAAGAAGGAGAAGGATTTTTTTAAAAATTATTTTTTTTGGGAATCTTGAAATTGTTTGCTTTGAGACTTCACAGTGAGAAGAGTCTCCCTATATATATAAGGGTTCCGTTGCATAAAATGGATAAGGGACCCGCATTTCTCTCTGGGTTTAACTAGCAGTTGCCGGAGTGTAAATTACATAAACGCCCTTTCTTTTTTTAGCGGCATGCCACGTAAGATTAGTGTGGATTGAGGGATATGGTTACCATATTTACTTTTACTATAATCTGGTTGGGATTATATAGAAAGAACCCTTTTAAATTTATCTAAAGAAACATACTTTTATTTATAAAAAATGTAGATAACTAAGGTAAGAAAAAAATATAACCTTTTCCAACTTAGCATATGATTATATATTTGTATATAAAATATATATATTTTTTTAATTTTATTAAGTTTAACGAAGTTCTTTGCCAAAAGTCTAGTAGTACCATTTTTAATTATATTTACCTAAAGAAATATACTTTTATTTCAAAATAATTAAATTAAACCGAACGTCTAATACCGTTTTTTAAAAGTTATCTAAGTTTGATGATATAATATAGTAATTAAAAATATTAAGGGTAAAATGGAGAATCCATGCTTTAATCTCTGGAGTACAACAAACTATAACATTTCCAGTCTTTGTTGCGAAGTGAGTGGGGGCTGATATCAGTTCGGACAAGAAGGGTGACACGTGGCTAAACGATGGGATCCGAAGACACGTGGAGAAATGGATTGGGCACGTGAAGTGGGACCCACAATTACGACGCCAACTGGATAGACATAAGAAGCCCCCCCCCTTCGTCCATTATCTCGTTGTCCTCTCCCCCCCCGCCGCAACAGACTCGTTGTATCCCCAATAATATCTCGATATTTTCACGATATGTACTATTTTATCGTGGCGTGAGATCTACTTGTTTTGTTTATTTTATTATACTGTTTCAAACAGAAACAGCCCTAATCTCTGCTCTAATTTGCTGTCCGAATTTACACAAATGTGACAAATCAATATTTAATCCTCGCAAGTTTTAATCATATCAACAAAATTAAGTTAGATCAGGATAAAATGTAAATATTATGCACACAAATATTTACACTATTTCTTATAATAAAAATCAGTAAATAAAATTATTGTTGATTTCAGACATAGTGAGTAGTGAGTACGTCCATCTATTTTTTTTTCATTAAACAATGTGAACTCAATAATATAATTATAAAAATGAAAAAAGTTGAAATAATACGGTAGATAAAAAAAAAGACTACAGATTATATCGTCACGTCCCTTGCAATTCTATACAAGATAATTTATTGACGCGCACACACGCATATGTATGGTATGTATGTATGTGGATAAGTTCATACATAAATTTGTTTGTGTTCAAATATGGAAGGCGAATTGCTTTGTCTCTTGTAGTTGTATGGATAATGTACCTTACATATATATATATATATATATATATATATATATATATATCCTTTTTCATTATCCTCGCATGCATCCATTTAACTTTGATAAAATTTATAGCTATCCGTCCAATCACACACCCATCACCTTCGGTACTTCCAATGAAAAATGTCTTTTTGTTCACATTTTCAACTCCACAAGTCCATAACGAAACCTATTGAATTATTCTCTTTCCCGAAAGCGATATGAAGATACCATTAAAAAAAATATTAACACGTTAGAAAAAGGAAACATAAGATTATCATAAATTTTATCGAATTCTCATTTATAAAAGATATAATATAGTGTATCGCATGTATAAATTGTCCGAAAGAATTTCTTTCATATGGTTTTGGTAATGAAACACACACATGCACACGCATGTGTATATATATATATATATATGAATTATGAGTCTCCAATGTGAAAAAAAGATGATTCTATAACTTCGGTTCAATAATTCCAATTTCACACATTTGCAGTGATATCGGGCTTCAGCTACCAAGAAGCCCATTAATTTTACCATTCTAAAAGGCCAATCTTTTATTTGGGCCAAGATTTAACTTTGTTTATAGATTTAGCCCATACATTTTCCATTTTACATATATACCCTCCTCAAGCCCAAACCTTTGAAATGTAAACCCTAAACCCATAGGTAGTGGTGGCCGTATAGAGAAGAAACCCTAGAACTCACAGAGAGAGAAGTCTCCTCTCTCTCTCAGTTCTAGGGTTTCCTCCTTATCGGCCTATATATTATATGGTCACCACATTGGGTTAAAGGTTTATATTTCAAAGGAGTTTTTGAGGCTTCGGGGCTAGGAGGGTATATTTGGAAAAAGGGTCATAAAATGGGCAATTTATGGGCTAAATCTACAAACAAAAGTTAAATCTTGATCCAAATAAAAGATTGGCCTTTAGGATGGCAATTGTAATGGGCTTCTTGGTACTCGTCCAATTAATTCTAATTTTTGAATATTCAATACGACTGAGATAAATAAATTAATAATATCTATGTTGTTGGTAAGTTAATAATATTTATTTTGTCCCGCTGAGCTTTGGGCCTAGATTCCTAAACGTGTTCATTAAAACTGTATAGATATAATAAATTCAAGATTCGGGACTTTATTTAAATGTAAATTTCTATTCCTGTTTTTTTTTTTTTCTATATAGGGGAAGGAGGACTTGCAATCATTGATGAAAATCAATTCATTGGCTTTGTAGTTTACCGCTAAATGTAAATTCTGCAACACCAAGCGTTGATCAATGATCCAGCAGGAGATCACCGATGGCGATGTCGACGTCCCCGCCGAGTGAAGGGTACTTTGAATTTTTTTCCATAAAGTCTTCGTTTTCCCGTTCGTTTAGTCTTTTAAATTCGTGGGTTCTCTTTTTGTATGAACAATCAGCCTGAAAGTCCATGTTTTTTTTTGCTTGTTTATTTGAATATTAGGATTGGATGGTACATTCTCATAAATTTGATTGAATTCTCGTGTTGAAATTACCGTAATATCACTTATTGATTAAAGTATTCACGAAATTGCCACCTATCCGATTAGGTTTTGATATCTGTCACACTGATTCTCGTTTCGTCTCACCTCAAGACATTCGAATTTCAATTTGACTTTTATTTAATCAAATATAAATCATTCTTAAGAATGGACATTTCATTAAATTTACCGGTTTAATTGAAAGAAAAAAAAACAGAAATGGGTATAACTTAAGTGATAATCGTAATTATTGGGATTAATAACACCGAATTAATTAAAAAAATCTAAACAGAGCTCCTGAATGATCCAAAAGCCTTAAACGCAGCCGCTCTACGAATAAACTGATGGTAAAACGCGGCCGCCGCCGCTCCGATCATGGGTCCCACCCAGAAAATCCACTGTTATTGTATTGATCACAAAAAATTAATTATTATCATTATCTTACTAATAACATATTCTATTTTTTTAAAAATGATATATATATATAAAACGCACGAGGTCGTCCCAAGCCTTGTGGTGGTTATAGATGACGGCGGCTCCTAAGCTCCGGGCAGGGTTGATTCCGGTGCCGGTGATCGGAATCGTCGCTAAATGGACCATAAACACTGCGAATCCTATCGGAAGCG
The DNA here is from genome assembly GCF_000463585.1 of Tarenaya hassleriana. NCBI lineage: Eukaryota > Viridiplantae > Streptophyta > Magnoliopsida > Brassicales > Cleomaceae > Tarenaya > Tarenaya hassleriana. Next base: position 4,299,901 of record NW_010968505.1, on the reverse strand, counting down.
GCGCCAATATCTTTAAAAAAAAAAAAATTCAAAAACCAAAACATTTTTTACTTTGATTTCATGATTTATTTATTTTCTGAAAATCAAAAGTCATGACAGTATATTCCATATAAATACTTAAACGTAACGATAACATTGCAGATGACCAGGTACCGGAACGTGAGAGTCACGTGCATTTCGCTTGGGATCGGTGGCGGAGAAGACGGTGTAGACGAGGACGAAAGTTCCGATGATCTCAGCGCCGAGACCGGTGGCCTTGCTGTAGCCCTCGGCGAGCTCGTTGGCCCCACCTCCGTATCTATATGTGTATATATACACGATGAATGATGAAGTATATACATCGTGTATATATGTGTGTGTATATGTAGACCGATGGATAGATGTAGTAAAAGACCTGTGGTAGAGAGGTGTCTGAAAGGACATGACGAGGGCACAGCCGCAGATGGCGCCGAGGCACTGAGCCAAAACGTAAAAAACTGCTCTCACCATCGACACCTTCCGAGCCAGTAACAGTCCCACCGTCACCGCCGGATTTATGTGACCCCCTAATTCACCACTTTATCAGTCCATATATACGTATATATACACACACATGTATTAATGTATATACAGACATTAATGAAAACTGACCAGAGATACCGGCGGTGCAATAGACGAGGACAAAGATCATGCCCCCGAAGGCCCAAGCGATGCCCAATATTCCGACACCGCCGCCGCAGTCGGAGCCACCTCTGATTCCGTCGCCATGAGAGAGAGAGAGAGAGAGAGAGAGAGAGAGAGAGGTAGATGGGTTCGTTGTTCTTGTGACTTCTTGTAGCTCTTTGGTTTGTGTGTCTCTCTATATATATACACACACACACACACACACTCACGGGTGACAGGGAAAAGTTATGCAAACATATGGTATGAGCAATGTTACATGATATTACTTCACATGGTTCTGTTTACAGTTCATCAAAATATAAAACTATTGTTTTCAAACTGTTTATTAAAGAATTTAATCTTCATGCGTTCTTAATTGAGCTACGGTCTTATATACGAAAGATGGCCTATGACCCAAAAACACACACGCACAAGAATGATATATATAGCGACATAATATTCCCTCGCATTAACAAAACGATTCCGTCGCAAATTAAAATAAAAACCCTAATGAATCATGATTTAGCATTTTTTTTATCTAAATAAAGAAGAAACTATGATAAATATCTTAATTTATCATAAATTTATTAAGTGTTCAAATAGATCAATTATATACTTGCATTAAATTTTAAAAGAAAAACCCTATATTAATATACCAACAATGGTAACCAACTTATAAAATAATCTTATATATAAATACACAAAATTTTAAATTCTCATATATAAATATACGAACCCTTCTATTATATTAAAATATGATTTTTTTTTAAAAAAAACAATGAAATTAAATCATAAACATTTAAACGATTTTTATAAACCGTCATGAAATTAAACCCCTAAATTTTTAACCAATGCCAAAAACTAATATGACATGGTGTTTCTCTGGAATTAAAAGTTTAGATTTTATAATGCCAAAGTTAACAAGAATTTCTATAATTTTATTGGATTTTTTTTTTTTGCAATTCCTATATTTGTCTGAAACTTTTTTTTTATAAGTTCATATATTAATATATGATTTTCTCAATTTTAAAATACATAAGGGATTAGCTTTACAAATAATTTCAAAATCGTCTATAAACTAAAAAACCACATGTTTTTTTTTTAACAAGTATGATACTATGATTCAAAATCTATCTAAAAATTGGTTATAAGTTTATAATTTTTTATATATAAAAAATATAAAATCACTATTTATTTGGATATTTTCGACATATGTAATGTTACTATTCACTTATATATATTTATATATATATATATATATATATATATATATATATTAAAATAAACTATATCTTTTAATTGGTTAAGTGCTTAAATTAAAACACGCTTATAGGTCCTAGGTAGGTATTATATCTACTTTGAGACGTGGCTTTTAAACTATATATTGGAGATAAACATACATAAATTCTAATTAAAAGTGGTTATGTAAGAAGTTGAAAAAAAAAAATAGAGGAAAAGTGGAATCTTGTAAAAGCTATTCTAATTAATTAGATTCACTTTATTATTTGCAAGAATTTTGGCTTAATTAATGTTTTCTTAATCGAGCAAGCAAAGTGTATCCTCCAACATCAACTATTTAATTTATGAGAAATACTTTTACTTGTGCAAAAAGAAAGCGCTTTTATATACCGAAAGTTATTAAATAAATAATAATAGGAAACAAATCTCATAATTCCCATAAAATTTAATAAACTTTTTCTTGGGTAATCTTGTGTAATTTCATATATAAGTACACCAAAAATTATTTTTTTAATGATACATATAAATTTTTATTCAATTTTCATATAAATTTTTGATGAACTTGAATAAACTTATTTATGTTGTAAAAATAATAAGAACTAAAAAATGCAAAAGGAGATATGAGGAGGGAGAGTATTTCTTTAATTGTCCTTTCTTCTTGGTGTAATTACAAATGTGATTACAAATGCCTATTTATAGGCTTTAGAAAAGAAACAATATCATTTGAATTAATAAAAAAAGAGTTACATGAATAAATTAAATATAGACATTCATAACAAAAAAAAATGTATTATTCGATTATTCTAATTTCACTTTCAATTTTTATAAAAAAAAAAATTTGTTTTCTTAAATTCGATTCAATTTCGAAAAATTTTGTTTACTTAAATTTCGTTTAAAAATTTAAGACTGTTTAATTAAAAAAATACCGTATTTTTGAGTTTGAGACGTGTCATCGGAATCGTATCGAAACCCTCACCCGCTCGAACGCGTATATCAAATTACAGACCGTACATTCTGCAGAGAACCATTCACCTTGGCCCTGGAACCAAACACATTTCCATTCGGACTCCAATTCAATTATTTGTAAATTCACTTCCTAATTTTTCCTATACAAAATACCCAAATAAAATTTTGGCACATATATTTTACAATTTTAAAAATGTAAAAAAAAAGAAGTTAACTTAGAGATGTATATTTTATTTACACAACATGTGACATGAAGATGCAAAGTAAAAAAAATCGACAAATCAAAAAACCAAATTATATAAAATCGGTTTATTGTATACCGGATTTTAAATCAATTTAATTGAAATCGGTTAACATAATAAAATCTAATCACTTCATTTCTGCTCTTGCAGAAACAACAGTACATATTTACAAACCTAAAGATCGAATCGAATTCAAACTAAATCTCCATCTTCCATTCGAACCCACTCACAGACATTTCATAATGGACTAATCTTGTACACGAATTCAACATCAGTTACGTATATGATTCTACAAATCATTGATTAGCATGGAAGGATGCAACGAGATGATCAAAGCCCGAGTTGTTGATTGAACATCAACCAAAAGCTGTGGGATTCCCAACAGAAATTATATCGAATTAAGAGGGTGATATACCATCAAAATTACCTCAACGCAAGATTCAGATAAACAAGCGAAAAGAAGAATGGTCTTTCGACCTGATTCCTGGGAATGTCGAAGAACAGTGTACTAAGAGAACCATCGACTTAGAAGGCTAAACGAAATGGAAAAATTCAAAGTACCCTTCACTCGGTGGGGATGTCGACATCGCCATCGGTGATCTCCTGCTGACGATCCTTCGGATCTTTTCCGTCGACGGTGCAACCGACGGAGACACACGTGCCGAGGATCTCCTTCACCGTCCCGCTCAGATCCTTCGCCATGGATCTCAGACGCATGACCTTCGCGATCTCGATTACGTCGTCTAGGGAGATGTTTCCGTTGTGCTTTATGTTCTTCGTCTTCTTCCGATAAACCCTAGAACTTCCGATCACGCTCCGGCTCCTTCAGAGCCTTGATTACGAGCGCCGCCGCAGAGGGAACCACAGTGACCTTGGCCTGACGGTTCTGGACGGTGAGCTTGACGGTGACTCGGAGACCCTTCCATTCCTTCGCCGTCTCCTTGGCGATGTCTTCTCCGATCTTCTTCGGGGAGAGACCGAGTGGCCCTATCTTCGGCGCGAGCGAACTCGCCGCTCCAACCTCACCGCCGGTAACCCGGACAAACACCTCAACGACTTGGGAAGGGTCGAATTTCGGCGGCATTTTCTCCTCTCTCTCTCAGTTCTAGGGTTTCCTCCTTATCGGCCTATATATTATATGGTCACCACATTGGGTTAAAGGTTTATATTTCAAAGGAGTTTTTGAGGCTTCGGGGCTAGGAGGGTATATTTGGAAAAAGGGTCATAAAATGGGCAATTTATGGGCTAAATCTACAAACAAAAGTTAAATCTTGATCCAAATAAAAGATTGGCCTTTAGGATGGCAATTGTAATGGGCTTCTTGGTACTCGTCCAATTAATTCTAATTTTTGAATATTCAATACGACTGAGATAAATAAATTAATAATATCTATGTTGTTGGTAAGTTAATAATATTTATTTTGTCCCGCTGAGCTTTGGGCCTAGATTCCTAAACGTGTTCATTAAAACTGTATAGATATAATAAATTCAAGATTCGGGACTTTATTTAAATGTAAATTTCTATTCCTGTTTTTTTTTTTTTCTATATAGGGGAAGGAGGACTTGCAATCATTGATGAAAATCAATTCATTGGCTTTGTAGTTTACCGCTAAATGTAAATTCTGCAACACCAAGCGTTGATCAATGATCAACTAAAAGCGAAAACGTAATTATATTATATAGAAATTCTCCACTCACAGCCGCAGGTAACAACAAAGAAAGAATGAAATTTCTATAACCGATGAGCAGCTGCAGTAGTAATTTTAAATTTCAAAGTTTTAAAAAGATTTTACGAATTAAAAAAAAAAGCATAAAAAAACAGTGGTGGTTTCAAATTTGAACTAACAAAAAAAAAAAGGAATCGGAGATCCATGGCGGAGAACCACCGCTCGTCGTCTCTCTCTCACTCTACTCAGAGAAGTTCCCTCGCGGCGTATCCGTACCGTGATCGGCGAATATTGTCCTGCCGTTTCTTGTACACAACTCCGCCTATTCCGACCGCACACGCCGCCGCAAACACTCCCACCACGATCCCGGCCTTCTTCCCGCCGCTCATTCCTCCGCCGCCGGAGGATTTTTCGTCGGAGGTCGCAGTGATATTGCTGGCCACGCTAGGTTCTGGTGCTGGAGACGGAGATGGTGGAGACGGATATGAAGATCCCTCTGGCATCGGCGGAGAGCTCGACGGAGAGTTCGCCGGGGCTGGAGACGGAGAATGTTCGGATTCCGGTTCCGGCGGAGACGAATGCTCGATCGGAGGCTCGGAAGTGGAAGGTGAGAAAGGAGACGGCGGAGATCCGCTTTCCGATGTCGGTGCGTGAACCGGAGGCGAATCTGCTGCGTGCACGCCTAGATCCGGCGACGGAGCCGGCGAAATCTCACCAAACGCGAGCCCCGCCATTAGGAGAACAGCAATGATAATGCCGAGCTTCACCATCTTCAAGATTCCAACTCTCTCTCTCTCTATGAAAATTCAAAAGTGAGCCGACTTGGTAGAAGAAAAAGAGATCTGGAGAAGAAACTAAACAAAGTCGGCTTTGGACGTAGATATATATATATATAGATATGGAGAGACTCGCGGCTATGGAAAGAGATAAACGAATGGGAACAGGCCACGTAACAGGCCACGTCAGAGGCGTATAGAAACAGGAAAAAGCGCGTAGCACTGGATTCAGGCGCGTAAAAAAGAGGTATTTTTCCACTTAGAGAAGTGCCAGATGAACGGTGCTCATGTTCATGTATATTATACCTAACATAAATGTATACACACGAACATATATAGAATGCCGCGTATAGACATAGTCGGCAACATGCATGTGTATATATATATATGTATATCTATATACGTTCATGTGGCATTGAGCATTGCGCCTAAGCTTGAGAACGAAGGGTCAATCTATGCCTTTGAACTAAAGCTCTGATCTATTTGATTCGACTTCAAAAACACGATTTCATTTGACTATCAGAAACAATGTCAGACTCGTACTCTAGATCACGTGAACAGCTTGCGACCCTCAACAAGTCGTCGTAGATCGCTTGGTGGTTTGTAAATTCTCCGACAACATGAGAATCTCAGATCCATGGGAACTTATAAAAGAGTTAGGTTGATAATAAAACAGAGAGAATACTGTTTGTGAGTTTTTTTTCTACAACGAAAATACCATGTTTTGCTTCCTCTACGTTTTCATTCATATAAAGCAATGTCGTAATATATATATAATCACAGTTCGTCCTTTGGGTCGCTCAGGGTTTGGCTGGACTCGGAAGATTTTGCTTTTGGAGTGGACTCCTCGTCCTCTGTTCGAGGAGCTGAAGCTGCAGTGGGTTTCTCGAGTTTGAATGGGATTGAGGCATGTTTCCTGAGGAACTTGTACAAGGCAACCACCGTTCTATCTGTCTCTACCGTTATCTGCCAGCCAATAAAGAAAAATACACACTCTTTTACTACTTATACGAAATATCGAATCCCTCTCAAGAAATCCGATGCTACCGAGGAGCAGAACTTACCGGCTCTGATGTCTTGTTGCCTGCTGGGAAGAAGAGAATCGTGGGGAACCCTTCAACCTGTCAGTAGAATTTAGGTCATTTAGAGATACCCGGATCGAGATATTGAAATCATCGGTCTATAGATCACGTAAACTACGCAGAATCAGAGTTGCAAATAAGCTAGAGGGTCATACCCAGATGGGGCCGTTTCAGCTCTCATGCTATATCTAGTGTTAGGTATTGGTGTATTTTGTTTTGTTACCTTTGCCCTGGGGTGTTCATTGGTTGTTCCATCCATCTTGGCTATGACAAGAGAATCTATGCTTCTTAGATGTTTGGCAAGCTTGTTATACGTCGGCTCAAGGGCTTGGCAATGGCCACACCACGGTGCATAGATCTGGTTTCGTTCATTACACAACCGAGTAAATCTTAAGCTATGAACAATTGTGACCTTGTTGTACTGATTGATTTGAATTTTGATATGGTATTACCTCCAGAAGGACATCCTTTGACTCGTCTAGAACGATTTCATCAAAGTTATCTCCAACTACTATTTTCACATCTCCATCATTCTGCGGTCGTCAGGATTAAAACCAGTGATAGAGATCCGGAGAAAGTGAATCAACAACATCAGTATTAACGGAATGAAGGAAATAGCTTTTACCTTTGCGGGAATGGGGTCGGACTTGAAGAAAGGTTTGAGCTTATCATTCAGGAAATCCTCACCAAATGACTGCAAGAAATTGAAGGTTTCGTAAATAAGTATGTTACCAGTGATCATACCATCACCAAACCTAGTTCTATGTGTGAAAACATTTTGTGAAACTGTACCTTGATTTTTTCCGACTTGAATTCATCGTCGAAGAAGTGTTTCTTGGGATTCTCAGTTCCTGTGAAAGCAACCACCTAGACAACAACATACAAATGCCCATAGTTGAGTTTTAACATATGTTTGTGGAGAGAAAGTATTAAACGAACCACAATCTCATACACAATCTCTCGCAAATCAGAACTGTCGAGGTAAAAGTACCTTAGGACCATTTGTCACGCCAAAGTACTCAGCGACGGGCTTTCCATATTCTTCATTTTCCCGATCCACAAATACAAAGATGAGCTGCAGCTAGGAATGACTTGAGTTAGTGGCCTTACAAAATGATAAAATCCAAATCCGGACTTTTAATTATATCCATATGATAACATTGCAGAGAGTGATTTTGTTCACATGTTTGTCTCAACATCGAGCATATAGGGGAATCTCTGCAAGATCTATACTCCTACCTTTCCCTTCAAGGATTTTGCTGCTTCCGAGAATTCAGGAAGAGCCTTCTCCGATTCATTTTTGTTGGCAAACAGCATCAGCTGGAAAGAAGCATGTCATGTCAGAAAACCATCCTAAAAATCTTCAAATTTCAATGAGGGCTTAATTCACTAGAGTAAACATACCTGCTTCTTGATTTCACTCTCAAAAATCTGTGGAGCACTCTCTCTAGTGAAAATGGTAACCAAAGGAAGCTTGTTGGAAGATATAAACTTTATTAAAGCTGACTTAACATATTCCCCCTCTGCAGAATGACAAAAACATGATAAAACCTCCCCACTCCAGAAGAAGCTAAACAGAGCTTTCACAGTAAAAGTACTAAGAAGACTTGGGAAATTAACCAAAATGGCTGATTTTCTCTTCCTCATTCTTAATTAGGACCAAAGCAGGACGTTTAGCCTCGGGATCGATGTGGAACAGCTTGGCAACATCAGGGTTCACTGTTTGATAAAAGTCGACATCATCTTCAGCTCTGGAAGCAGCAGTGAGATGCTCATTTTCCGAGCCCTGTGAAATCAAAATGGGATACCATTTGCTTAATGCGAGCCAGAAATATACTCAATTAATATAATCCATATTGCATTACGGTATGTACCAACAAAGCAAAAATACAATCATATCACCATCAGGCAAGAAGAGAAGCCATACCACCAAGGAGTTCAAGTAGCCCAACGCAACTTTGTTGCCAGAGGTCAAAACTTTTTCCGCATCATCTAAGCTGGTCAGATTATAAACAGCAGGACCAATCTTCTTCTTGATCCATGTCACTATTGCATCTCTGGATCCCGAATTCAGAAAACAATATGCATTATATCTCAATCTTGTTTATACAGACAGATCACATCAACAATATAAGAACAAAAGAATACCACAAGACACCAGTAATAAGATTCTGTACAGTCAAATTTAGCAACTTTACAAATCTTTCCTCATTAATCAACCAATAACTGTTTGATAAGAGGAAGCAATGAAATTTATACAACTACTCATAAGAACACTTGAGCTCTGAAGATTGTTTATGAATGTACTTAACCAGCTTTTGAAACGAGCTTGAGCTACCAAGTTCGACTACGAAGGCATAACAGTACCCAAATCCCCAAATCGATCCAATCAACAATATCACGGTAGCATATTACATTCAAAAAATGTAAATTCACTTACTTGGTTCTCCCGCCGATGTAAGGCTTGTGCTCGCCGTCGACGAAGAAATACACGGTCGGGAAGCCCTGGACATTGTACTCGTGCGCGAGCTCGTTCTCCTCCGTGGCGTCGACCTTCGCGAAAACGACACCGTCGGCCTTCAGCTCCGTCGCAGCGGCGGCGTACTCCGGAGCCAGAGACTGACAATGGCCACACCACGGCGCGTAGAACTCAACCATAACGAACTGGTTGTTCTCGATCACGTCGGTGAAATTCCGCTCCTTGAGAACCACCACGTCCTTCTCGTCGACCACCGGCGACGCGAACGAATCCGAATCCGGAGAGTCCAGATCGGAGAAGTTCTCGTCCCCTTCTTCGTCGTCGTACATCTCGGAATCGTCGTCGTCCTCCCCGTCGAAATCGTCGAGATTGGGGGAGGCACTGGAATCGGCGGGAACATCGTCGTCGGTGGGATCTTCAAGGAAGCTGAGGTCTTCGTCGTCGGTGTTGGCGTATGCGGCGGAGACGATGAGAAGAGCCGTTAGGGAGAGGAGGAGGAAATATCGGAACGCCATTTTTGCCTGACCGAAGGAGAGAGAGAGAGATCGATCTCCCAAGCAGCAGAGCTTTTTGTTTTCGGTGTTCTACTAAACGGCGACGTTTACGGGCTCACGCTTTCTGAGCATTCTTTTGTTATGTTTATGTTTAAATGCAAATTAAAATTATAGATTTAATATATAAATAAAATACAAATCTGAAGCTATATTTTGATTTAAATATGAAAATTCAATTGAATAAGACATAAATTGTATTTACATCGAATTTTATTTGAATCAAATTCGGATCGGATTATACAATAATAACCGAAAAAAGTAACAGAAGACTTACAAAATTTTAAAAATAAGTAAATTTTTTTAATGAAAACCAAATATAAAAGGATCCATTAGATGATAGAAATAGAATTGAAACTTATGTAAGTACGAATAGAATAAATTTTATAAGAACAGACAAATTTAATAAAAAATAGTCGAATTGAGATTAAAAATACCATGACAAATATTCAATTTTTTTAAATCATTAGAATAATATCATACGAAACATATGAACTATTATCAACTTATACATATTTAGAACGATAAATAATTAATATAGTTTTAAATTATTTCTAAACAAATATCTTTTATAAGTAGAAGCATTTATTTTTTCATATGATGTGAGTCTTTAGTAGGATTTTCTCTCCAAAGTTAAAAAATTAATTTAGGGATGTAAAACAAATCTGACTGCTTATGAGGCAGGTCTACATTTTATCGAGTCGGGTTTAGAATATTTGAACCTAGAAAAAAACGGGTCGAACGAATCAATTCATCACGAACTTGGCTCAGACAATTTTTTTTTTAATATTTATATATATATTTATAAATATTTTATATAAAAAATGTATTTTTAAATATATATAATATTTTTAAATATTTATAATATTTATTTTTAAAAAAAAATATGTATTTGGTTCGCGAATTAACGCGATATGCGTCGGACTGGCCAATTTTTTACTCGCTAAAAAATGGGTTGGACTGTGTTGGACTAAAATATTCCCATATCGAAATGAGGCAGGCTGGGTAGGGGTGAACGTTTCGGGATTCGGGTCAGAATTTTAGTGGTTCGGTTCGGAAACAGTTTATTCGATATTCTAAAATTTGTACCAAATTAGTATCGTATATTATTCAGTTCGGTTCGGTTTCGGTACGGTTCTTTTTCGGTTTTTGTTTAAAAAAATGAAATTTTCGTAAGAAAATTTCATGTTTTCGGGAATTTTATAAAGTTCGATTCGGTTCGATTTCGAAAAATTCGGTTCTATAAAAATCATACTATTCGGAAATTTTGAATGGTACAGTTCGAAAAAATACCGAAATTTTCGATACGGTTTGATTCCGAAGAACCGGATCGAAACACCCACTCTTAGGGCTGGATTGGACCGAGCCGACCCGTTTTGCACTAATGATTAGATTTTGTTTGATTATGTTCAATTGATTCAAATCGGTCGCTTATTAGAAATTAGGAATCTTATCAAATGAAATCCGGAATAAAATAAACCCTTTCAATATCTAATCGCATTACAAATATAGTAAAAAACTATACGTAACATTTTATTAAGATTAATTTGATTTTAAAAGACATACAAATAAGTTTCTTTCGTTTGGTTTTATACGTTACAATATCCATGGACTGTATTTGATTTGGTGGGAATCGGTGCATTAATTTGAGAATCTTTTCCTTTAAAGGTTATCTCTCTCCTTGCATGTATATATATATCTTACGAAACTTTATTATATTTCATATAACCACTCGTTGATTTGTATTAAAAAATAAAATTTTTAGGCAGAGAGACCAAATGGCGACATCAACAAGATTTCAATTGGTTGCTCTCCTCATTGTCTTTTCCTTCCTCATTGCCTCCCAGTCAATTGGTAACGCTCTCACTCTATCAAGTAGGGAGAGCTTTTTCGTATTCAGTTCGAATTCGGGTCGAAAATAATTCGGTTCGGTTTCATTAAAAAAAATTCGTTTTTTGTGTTTTCTTAAAATTCGGATCGATCCGGTTCGTTTTTAGAAAATTCAGTTTTTTTTAAAATTAAAACCGTTAGGGAACTTTGGAAAAAGGAGAGATAGTCCATTCTTTTGGGTTTTAGCGAGGTTTTTTTATCAGAAAAATACCGTATTTTTCGGTTCGATAAGATTCGGTTCTTCGCAACCGAACCGAAACGTCCACCGCTACTCTTAACCGTCTTTTTTATTTTATTTTCTGTCTATATATATATATATGTGTATATATGTTTAATTTTATAATTATTAAACATAGCGAAAATAAGATTCTGAATTGTTTGTTTCTGTAAATTAAACAGTTTCTCTAACGATGTGTGTATTGTGCGTGTATATGCAGAGGGGAGTTCGGAGGGGGTGTGCGAGTTCAGAGGGCCGTGCAAGAGGACGGATGACTGCAGCGGCAGGTGCAGGAAGGCCGGCGCTCGGAGCGACCAGAGCCTCTGCATGCCCAATGAGTCCGGCCCCGGCTCCGTCTGCTGCTGCACTTATAAGTGATCCCCCTTTTTCTAAATCTTCTGTTCGCTACATCTCAATTTCAATAATAATAATAATAATAATAATAAAATCTATGATGAATTATTTCTCTGTTTTCTTTTGTTATCGATCCACGAACGATGTTGTCTAAATCTTATTAGTTTTCTTCTCAATCTAAACCGTATAATTCCAACTTAATACTAATACAATAAATAGAAAGTGAGAAATTACCGAATTATGATACAGGCGCCAACATAATAATAATAATAATAATAATAACAACAATAACAATAATACAAGATGTGATAATTGTTTTACGCGTGTATTAAATTTGGGACCCATGAAATTGTCTCGATTTTTTTTACGAAGAAAATATCCCTAAAATAATGTTGCCTGGGCATACGATGTTTGTTGCGGTCAAAATCCTCTCATATTCAAAACTAAAAACAAAAAAGGAACATAATTTTTTTTTTACCTTTTTAAAGTATTTTTCGTTTTTTTTTCGGTTTTTCGGGCGCAGTAAAAAGGCGAATAAAAAATGGTATTTACTTTGTTTTTCCTATAAAAGCAATCCTAATTTTGGTTCTTGGAACTGCTCATGTCCTCCATATAACTCTCCCGATTCTCTGCTCAAATTCTAAGAAGCAAAATATTGTACACACACATATATATATATATATATATATACGTATAATTCCCAAAGAAATTGAAAGAAGAAAATGGCGTCATCAAAACTTCAACTCGTTGCTCTTCTCCTCATCTTCTCTCTTGTTACTTGCCAGTCCGGTAAAAAAAAATACATATATACATATATGTCATGATTTTTATGTGTATATTTTTTAATTAGTTCAATAGAAACCACTAAATCACTATTTTGTATATCGGATTTAAACTCTTATATATATATATATAGATTGATTCAATAGAAAACACCAAATATTTATTTTGTATATCGGATCCAAACTCTTTTATGTATATAGAACTAATGATTTATTGTTTTCTATTGACCAAATCAATACATACATATATATATATATATATATATATATCAATTCAAAAAATGTACATATATTTTGATTCGTTTAAAAAAAAAGTGTGTATATATATATATATATATATATATATTGGTCCGTTGAATTGGGAATGCGAATGGTTATTCCATAAATAATCGATGTGAATGAACAGAGAACACGGAAGGGGCGTGTCACATACGAGGGCCGTGCAACAAACACGCGGACTGCGTGAGGCAGTGCCATGGTCCGAATGACCCTCCCCCGATGTCCGGTTTCTGCGTCTCCGACCCGACCGGTGCTCCCGGCTCCCCTTCCCTCTGCTGCTGTCTCTTCGATTGAACCCCTATATTTTAATTTCTCTCTTTTTAATACAGCATTTTTTTATTTGTTTTCCTCGTGAGAATGATCTTCTTGTCGGCCAAATCCTATTCAAAGTGATAATTCTTTTTGTTTTTTTTTGTCTCAAATATGATTGTTGATTGAATGTGTCAGATTCGGAGATAATTAGGGTTTAGGGTTTAGAGGATTATGCGGCTATTCATATTATGGTGACTAAGAAAATACACGACGATATCCATTGATTAATTTTTCATTCATACAAAGGAGAGTTAAAAAAACACATGAAAAACGTGTCGGATTGTGTCTCCGATTCAAATAATCGTATTCAAGTTGAATCTTGAAAGAAAATGATTCCAACTGAAATTGAGATCGTTAGAAATTTTCTGAAAACGGATACATTGAATATGATTTCAGACTCTTGTATACATATATAATAATAATAATAATAATAATATTAATTTTGAGTCAAAGAACATGAAGACTTGGTATGATTTTCCAAAGCTAAATATAAAAGCTTGATAGAATATCTTAAACAGAACTAAATCACATTTCGCATTTTATAATACAAAATTTTTTCTATTTTCTATTTTTTTTATCATTGTTTTTACAACTTTGAGCTTCTTCTAATAATCCCTCCGAAGATAATCTAAACCTGTCTTTATGTTTCAAGTATTCCAAATCTTTCGGACCATAACTCCACATCTCCTCCTCCTCCTTTGCCATATGTTTCTTGAAGAGAACACCCAAAAACAAAAAAAGTGGAAGATCCGTACATCCCGGCGGCGGGCGTTCTGCCCTAACCGCCGCCCGCATCCTCCCCGAGAAAATGCTTCTCGAGAATCTCCACCGTCTCTTCTTCCGCGCTGGATAAAAAAAACGAGGAGAGAAGTGAACGAACTGGGGAAACGAAAGATTCGAACCCGCAAAATCGTTGTCTACGTGATCCGATCCGCAAAAACGGTTTCATGTTTCATGCCCCGAGAAACTATAAACAGTTACCCCGAGACAAAAATCTCGGGCTGTACCTTCCCGGTCTGATGATCTTGTACGTTCCGATATTTGTCAGATCGATAATGGTGGATCCTTCACGGCCAGAGGGAAGAACGCCGCCGTCATAGACATAAGCACAGTGATGCCAAAGGTTCTCGAAATCTTTCACACAAACACTGCTTCTGTGGCCGCTGAGATTGGCGCTGGTCAGGGCGATTGCGCTCCCCGACCCCCGAGCGATTGCCCTTATGAATTCACAATCGGGTACCCGTACCCCGACGGTATCAATCCCAGGGTTTAAGGACTTCTCAAGAACGCTCGATTCACCTGTTACATAAAATATCACGTCAATGCACGTCGAGAGGAAAATATTTTTTTCCGAATAAAACCGAATCAAAAGTAATGGCCACCCATCGGTTAGTCTACAGGTTGAGACGGTATTCTCCGCACAAGTCATCAGTTAGATTTTTGGTATGTCCAACCTTGGCCTCACTTCTCGGGTTTCTCAGTCAGATTACTCAGTCTCAGTTTTGTAATGATTGAGTATCCGAAGCTAATGGTCGGGTACACGAGCTTCGGATACCCGCAGAGAGCGGAGAATGTTTGGATACATCATGGGGTCTTGGCCGACGAGGAGAAGTGCGAGGAACGAGGTGGATAGAGGAGGGTGAGGAAAAAAAAAAAGAGAGAGAGAGAGAGAGAGAATCGCCAATTGAACCCAAACCTGAATGTTGGATTGTCGCGTCGACGAATCGCATTCATCCCGGTGGACAAATACTCAAATTTCGGATATCCGGCTCATGGGTCAGATGGAAACTTGAAATTTCGGGTTTCCGTGCCCACCCCCTAATCCCAATTGAGAGATGAACTCGAAAGCAGCTTTAACCTATAGGTTCACATGGGTGATCTGTATCCTAAGCTATCATATCTGTCCTAGGTTTATCAAATATACATCCACAGGAAAGTAATGGCGGAAAGTAAGTAAGAAAGAGACGCAAACCTCGCCGTAGAACAACGGTGACAGGGCCGGGAAGGAGAGAGTCGAGCAAACCAGGAGGTAAGTGTTCTGTAATGGCAAACCGCTTAATGTCCGATACATCACCAACGCAAATGGCAAGCGGACTCGTAAGTCTCCGCCCTTTGATCGCATATATCCGGTTAACTGCTTCCAAAGAACTGCAACATTAAACTTCAACTTACATATGAAAGAATACTAACCACAAACAGAATCAACAAGAACATAAACTTGTAAAGATTATTACTATCTTACCAAGCATCACAGGCGAACCCATAGAGGGTATCAGTGGGAACAGCTACAACTTTATCGGATTTGATAGCTTCGATGGCTTCTTGAGCGTAAGTTCCAGTGGCTGGATGAACTATGCCTGTCTTGCTTGCCACACACATGTCTGCTCTCTCGGAATTCCACACCATTTTCCTCTGTAATCCCCATCCAAATCTCCTCTTCTGGTTAACAAATGAAATAAACCCTAACTCGGGCAACCCTAATGTCCATGGAAAGAATTGGTATATATGTGTTGTGTTCATAAGAAACCACTGAGAAAAAAACAATCTAAAAACCCTAAATACACGATTAACAATGACAAAAGAACGGAATTTCTTTTGTACAGGTGAAGTGAAGGAATGTAAATTCCGCAGCTGAATTTCGAGTTCAATGTAAAAAATTAACAGAAACCCAATAGGGATAATTGACACAAAACATGAAATCTCGTTGCTTTATCGGAAACCAAACAGACAAAAACCTAGAAATCACGGAACAGAGTTAAGAGCAGAAGGTTAAGGGTTCAAATTACAAACCAATGAGAAGCCCAGAAATCATATTTCTAAAATTTTAGAAATTCCTCTTCGATTTCCCCTTGAATTACATCCAATTTTCTCAGAACAACGAAATAAACAAACGCCAAAACCCAACAAGTTAACAAGAGGAAGGCGCGAAAACGTAGAAAGGAGAACCTGTTCGCAGGAGAGGAGACGGAGGCGCCGGGAAGATTCCGGGGAGTTTCTCGGCGAGTCTCGTTGATATGTTCATCGTTACAGTTCCAACTCCGACTTTGACAGTCGTCGACAAGACAAAGATTGTGCCCTAAAGTCAGCGGC
The DNA here is from genome assembly GCF_000463585.1 of Tarenaya hassleriana. Lineage (NCBI taxonomy): Eukaryota > Viridiplantae > Streptophyta > Magnoliopsida > Brassicales > Cleomaceae > Tarenaya > Tarenaya hassleriana. The sequence continues at coordinate 4,283,333 of NW_010968505.1, read as the reverse complement.
GGAACAGAAACACACTTTCTTCCATATTTTCTGGAAATCTAAAACAAAAAACAAAAAAAAAATAATCGTTCTGGTTTCAGAGATAGGCACGTGACCCCCGACTCATCTAATTCATTTCATTGTTTTTTTCAGTATCCAAAAGAATAAAATTTGTATTAATAGGAAAACCATAAAAAAAATTTGAATTTTAGTTCCGGAAAATCTAAATACATGTAAACATTCCCGTTTCTCGATCGAGCAACTCTTGTCCCATGTCCTGAAAGCAGATTCCGAATCTTTGCCCCCCAAAGAATCTCCATTTGTTTACTGTGTCTGTCCATCAACACAACCAAAGATTGCCCCCCGCAAGCTTAATTATGATGATTATGATCATAATCTGAACAAGTACATATAATTTTTGTACGTTCAAATTACAAATGAGAAGCATCTCCCACTCCACAAAATAAAAAAACACCAACTAATTTCCACCAAAAAAAAAATCAAATCAAAACATACAGTTTATATAGCAGCAGTTGCCAGTAAAAAACAAAAACCCCGCAAGAGGAACCCTAATACGTTAAAAGCCAAACTCCTCTTTGCGAGATTTCCTTCCCGATTCCTTGCAAGTCACGTAACGTCCATAAAAAAAACCCTACATGAAACGATCACGTGCTTAATAATACGGTTTTTGTATGATCCAAGATTCGATCTTTTTTTTTTTCAGTTAGAATCAGATATTTCGACCCCTCCATTGGATTCTGCTTCAGTCCCTTGAGCTGAGTTGCGTTTGCACCAGCACAAGTACTCAGGAACTGGTCTATCTTCTCTCATCACCCATGGATGTTCCGACACATCTTTCAGTGTCATCCTCTGTTCCGGATCTGCATCAGATTGATTCAGCCCGTCATCCATCAGAAGGTGGAAATATACTCAAAGTTCTCGCTTTACGGGCATTTTTGCAGAAAACCCGGATGTACCCGGAAATGGTTTCGCCTTTCGGGTCACATGAAGAGATTTGGTTCTCTTTTGCATGCTATTAGGTCACATAAAGGTCTACACTTTTATCACAAGAGAGGACTATATATAACTCACCTTTGCAGAGAAGACCTTCGATCAAGCTTCTCAGAAGTGGATTCAGTCCATCCGGGATTACCAAAGGATTATGAACAATCTGTCAAAAAGATACCAGAAAGAAACAAGGAAAAAGCGCGATACGATTTCAGATACATCAAACATCCTCGACAAATATGGTGAAAAACCCATCAGAGATCCAAGTTATAGCTTTGTCCACTCACCTTGTCATAAGTATCCTGAAGGCTGTCACCAAGAAATGGGTACTGTCCTAAAATCATACAATACAAAGTAACTCCCACTGCCCATGTATCCGCAGCTCTGCCACGGTACGTTATACCTAAAATAAGCATCGATGGAAAAACAAAACTGATACCGTTTAAAGGTTTTGCACGCTAAAGTCGAGATACTGTATCGTTTGCAGGAGACGAGAAAAGAAGCCGACCTACGCAACATTCCGGGGCAGTGAATACAGGAGTCCCGGGAGATCGGCGGAGTTCATCGTTATCATCCTGACGGATAACGTGATAAACACTCATGACGTCGCATTTAGAAACAAATCATGGAAACTGATTGAGCCATTGAGGGATGGGAGAAAGGATTAGGTTTGAGATTTTTTTCACTACCTCAAAGGATTGGCTGACACTGAAGTCCCCGATCTTCACTGTGCCGTTACTAGAAACCAGCAGATTGTCGGGTTTAATGTCCCCGTGAATAATATTCTGTTTTTTTTTGCATCAAAAAAGAAATCACGATGGTGATTGAAGAAAACACAAAGGCGGATGAAGTAGAAGATAGAGACAATGAAGGATCATACATGAGCATGAAGGTACATCAGGCCAGCAACTACATCCTGCAAGTACTTTCTAGCGGTTTCCTCTCCAACAGCACCCGGTCTTCCAGATTCGTCATAAGCCCATTTTCCATCAACATATTCAAGAACTAAATGCGAAAGGGAGAAAACCCGAACCACGAAAAAAAGAACTTAAGTTCTCACATGAGATCAACTCGGGAATAAAGGAGGAAAATACAAACGAAACAACAGTAATGGAAAAGGGAAAACAAAAAATACCCATGTAGAAATGATCAGTTTCGGGGTCGTCAATCACCTCGAGGAGATTAACGATGTTAGGATGCTCCAGCATTTTCATGATCATAACCTGAAATAGAACGAGTGAAACTATAAACAGAACTTACCGACATTCTGATATTTGTTCCGAGTTTTGTTCCCAAAACAGCAAAAACTGGTAAACAAAAAAAGAGAGAGTCATGGTTACCTCACGGAGAACATCGCTCATAGCCGTTTCTGAAGGTGCAACCCTTAGCCTTAGTAAATACGACTTGTGAAATGCCTAGCCGAAGTATAAAGTCACCGTAAAACAAAGAGGGCAAGTGTTTTAAGAGATCGAATAAGAGAAATATTATATAACATAGTCTGCACCATCAATAACACAATTATAGAGAATTATAGTTCTAATGAAACAACATCATGAAAGTAGACAAGAAAAAGAAAACAAGCTTTCCATTGGGACTAGGAAAAGAAAACGAGAATATACCTTGATAGCGTAATGCTTACCGTCTACAGAGCTTCGATATAGAACCTGGAACACATGCAATGAATAATGTTACTAAACAAAGATCCTAAGATATTTTTGCCAGAAGAATTGGTTGAACATGTAACATCCGTGCATGGAAATGAAATATACAGAAAATCGTTATTCTGAAACAACGATTACGAGATTAAAAAAAACTTTGCTAAGTTTTGAGATGATAGTGAAATGTGTTTTAAACAAAATTCTCTACCACTTTGCCATAGCTACCGGATAAACACTTCCTTAAATTTCACTTGTTTAGTTTTCACAACTCGATAATATGCTTACCACTTTGCCGTAGCTACCGGATCCAATTTTATACTCACGAACATACTCATTGATCATCTTGTTTCCATTTTCATCCTGAAAAAAAATAAATAAATAAATAAACGCAGTCAAACCATCAAACAAAAAGAATGACTAGAATTCTGGGAAAAATAATTGAACTTGCTTGGCAACGAATATAATGTCCCGAGTACATGAAGCTCCTTACCTCTCCACGGATAAGTTTATTCGTTTCTTTCACTGGAAACTGCCTGCAGATCAACCCATTATTTAATTTAAATTTCAAGATTTCCTCAGAGCGTTTGGACCGGTTCTGCTGCTCCATTTCTTCTTCTTCTTCTTGAGCATTGCTAGTTTCATCACTATCACATGAATACAGATCATCATAGTATGGTACATCATCTATCAAACGATCCCGGGAAAACCCACGATTTTTACTCAGATGAGTTTTGGATGATTGACGGGTTCTCCTCGAGTACCCGAAGCACCCAAAGCATCCCATTGCTTGGGCAAATGAAACGCTATCGCGAAACATTCTCTACTCCAAAATCTGGCTCTATATGAGTAATGAAAAATCTCAAACTGCTGAAGCTAACAATTCTGGAACCTGTAATAGCAATGCATTGAATTAACAATCAACATCATGACTTGAGCACACAAAACGCATCCATATTGCGGCACAGAAAACCCTAAACCCTAGGATCAAGCGGGCTAAAGCCTGATTATTCAAAATCACTCATGTAAGAGCAAGGATTGGGTAAACATGCACCATGCTTGCATATCACAACTCAACTCTACTACAAGCAAAGATCCAAAAATAAAAAAATAATCTTCAACATCATATATATAAACGAGGCCAATTTCAGCAGAAAGCATCCTAATGCCAGATTTGCGATAAATCATTCACAAGGAACCGTTGCACAAACATTTGCTGCTCTAACATTTCGAAATCAAAATTAGAAGCTCGAAGAACGAACCCCGATTCAAATCTTACTCTGCAAAAGGGTTTCAAGGGCTTAAAAGCCCGATTAAGCTTCGTTATTCCAAAGGATGCCATTCAGCCAGATGAACAAAACAACAGGAGATATCGAAACTACCAAAACTTAAAGGCAGCATCTTTAGAGCTCCACTTTATTAACAGAATATATTTGCAGAAATTTCAACTCTTCTTCTCCAACAGCCACCGATAAAGCACGGAAGAACTCGGATTTCTGCAGAAGGAGACAAACTCTCATTCAATTCACCCCTTTACACCATTAAAGCATCAATAAAGTCACATTAAAGATAAGATAAAAAAAAAACTCTGGCAGGGGGGTCATTGCCACCATGGCATCACATTCGAAAACGGAGAATCGAAAGAATCAGCATTCCAAACAATTATCTTAAATGCAATCGACGAGAAGCATAGAGGGCGAGATGAAGAACAAAAGTCCACCGGACCATCAAAAAGCTTAACACCCATGGCTTCGTAATCTAGATAGACCCCAATATAGAGCAAACACGATTGGCGCAAAACGGAAAAAAAAAAACCCTTAATTTCGAAATCGACGGTTCTAAATCATACGGAATCTTCAGCGACGGGAAACGAAGGTGGAAACCCCAGAATCCAAAAGACGCCACAATCGAAGGTGCCAACAATAATCTTACTTACATAGAAGGTAAATTCGAAGGGATTCAAATTCGATCCCAGCAGAGGAACACGGAGAAAAGGGGATATAGAATTCGCCTCGAGCTAGGGTTCGTAGGCCCCGTGCGTTAGACCAACACCAACACCACCCAAAAAAAAAAAAAAACCGTAACCTCTCTGTGTGTTTTTTTGAGATTCGAGTTTTCCAAGTGTACGTAATGATAACATCACCAGCTAATGTGACAACCTAAACAAAGGTTTTATATTCTAAAAATATATTTATTTATATATGTATGTGGCTCTTCACCAACTCGATTCTTCAATGTTCTCGCCGTAAATTTCTTATCAAAACATTCATTTCCCTGAATCTTATTCATATTTCTCTGATGAAAAACATGAGTATATAAACACGGAATCAAAGCAAGATTCAGGTTTCTCTCTCAAGAAATTGTGAAAATGCAAAAGACAGTTTGCTTCATCCACCGGAAAAAAAGTCCATAAGCCTCTTCAGCAGATACATACATGCCTTGTTTCTTATGTTATGTCTGGATAGTTTAGAGCTTGGGATTGATTATCTGAATTCAGAATTCGGTTTTGGTCTGGTCTGGTTTGGTTTAGCCCGGTTTTCGAGTTCAACCTCTAAACCGATGGATCAAGAAGAGTTTTTTCCTGTTTTCTTGTTCGATTCTTGGTTAGGTGCTGTCAAAATCTGAGACTGTTCCAGAGTTACAACTTACCCTATGGCATGGGCTTTAACCGGTTTTCTGTTCTTGCACGGGGAAAACCGCGAACTGCGATGGCTGCGGCTCTCTCTGCTATGACCCTCGATTCATCGGAAGA
>NW_010968505.1:4274785-4277713 GCF_000463585.1 Tarenaya hassleriana | reverse complement strand
CGGAAGAGATGGTGCAATGTTCCACTTCCATGGTGCCAAAGGTAGAAACTTTGCCATCTTTTTCATACAGCAACCTCCAAATCAATGCTCACTTCATTGGAACCAGACCCACTGGAAGAACCAGAGACTTCACGTGGGTTCAAGCCTTCAACGCCATGTTCGAAAGCCACAACCTCGTGATCGCGGCCATAGGGTCGATCAATGGGACGACGGAAATCGACGGACTCACCCTTAGATGGGACAGCGACGAATCCATCACGCTCCCAGTCCCTGACGATGAACAATCCGAGTGGAGGGCATTTTCGGGAGAGAACCGACGAAAGAAACAGCGGTGAGAGTCAGTGTCTCTGGTCTTGCCCAGATGGACGTCAAAGTCAGAGCCATTGGCAAAGAAGAGAACAGAGTCCACAACTACCAGTTACAAGAAAATGACGCTTTTGCCCATCTTGAGACTCTTGAGCTTCAGTGATCTCGATCGTGGAGGGCATTTTGGGAAAAACTCATTGGCCGGATTATATCTCCGGCGTAAAGACCGGACTTCCGATGCCGATAACGGGCGGAGAAGACAAGTATCCAGACACCAGTCTGCCGGCTCAAACCTTAGCCACTTTCTGCAATTGTCGGAGAATAAAAGATGGAAACTTTTCACGACATAAACCAAATAATACATCGGGGGATTCATGCAATGATAAATTCCACGGTGAATTCAAATTTTGTTATGGTTTTTTAAAAGTTTTCTTGAATTTCGATATTGTATTTGTTCATTCCGATTAAAATCAAAACAAAAAAAAGTTGTTTCTCGATTGTTTGTTTCTCACTCCATTTCAAAATAATTGTTATTCTAAGTTATTTCATATTTTTTAAGAAAAGATAGAAAAAATCACGTATAATAAAAACAATGTTATCATTAATAATTTATTTGAATTTAATAGGGATAAAATTAGAAACTATTGTAAGAAAATGTGTTAAAAATGTAGAATGACAAATATTTAGAAACATAGAAAATAACTTAAAACTATAAATATTTTAAAACGGAATGAGTATATTTTAAGATTTTGTCAAATTTCGATAATAAATCCAATGTTCCGAACACGTGGAATTATTGTCCAATTAGCAATAACGTTAGATTTTAAAATTTATACATTAAAATAGGCCACGCATTTTATTACAATAAAACAAAAATCCAAAATGAAAGTAACACCTAGATTTAATTTGCTTGTATCCAGAGGCATCTAATTCTTGGTATTGTATCCACATCGATCACGAATTCTCATCAAATCATGCATCGTATTTTCGAAAATTCCACGTCGGCAAATACGAATAATCCTTTTTCCCTGTTCATGCATTGCCGACAACAATACATCGTAAAAGCGATCGAAACTCGGGAATGAAACATGGTCAAGTTTAGTTTATGACAATATGTTCAGCTCACTTCCGCTGTGTGTGTGTTTGTGTATATATATGTTACGGATATACATAACACATATAAATGTTATTATTACTTAAATTATTATTTTTTTAAATACCAATTCCGTTGGAATAGATTTTTTCATATATAAATGGAAAAAATAGTTGAATTCAAACCAAATTTGTCAGATCTCGATTTTTTTCCCCGTCAAATACTTTATGTTATAGATTTTCTCTTGAAAATGTTAAATATGTTTTAATAGGAGTTATGGAGAATTTACAAATCAAATATAAAAATTTCTAGTAAAATATTTGAGATTTTTTTTTTGTAGAATATCTGAATAAATTAGATAGGTAACGAAATTATTATTTTAGGCAATAAAGTACCAAGAGTAAAATATTTAATAGAAAAATTTAAAGAAATAGGCCCTCACAATATTCAATTCGATTTTTTAATCACAAATATTAAATAAAGTAAACTTGAAAAATAAATAATCATTACGGATTTCTATCAAATCGAATCGGGTAAAAGCATAATAATACATCATAATAAGGGACTATTATTTTCAGGACCCGAGTTGCAAATATTTTTTTTATAACGGAGGGACCTATCTGTTATCCTTCGGACACGCTGACTAGGTAAACCTCCGGCTCGGGAGCAGTCGTTGTGAAATTACGATCAAGCGCACTATTTACCCTCCTTCCCCAACAGCGAAAATCGAACTGACAGTCTCTGAGTGCTTTGCACCCATTCGCCAGCCTAACTTCCATATCCCTATCACACATATATACATTCATATACACATGCACATATTTACACATATATATACATTTACATATATATACATATACATATATATATACATATACATATCATTTGAATCAAATGATTGGTACTGATTGTGTCTATCAGAAATATTGGTGAAAAACTGCACACTTAACCTTTGTTTTCTTTGGGTTTTGGGGAAAAAAAGGTAAATTCATATTCACCTAGAAAGTGTTCAATTTCATTTTAAATTCATATTAAAAAATTATCCAAAATATTTCTATTTTATAAATAGTAAAATATATGTTGTCACAAAGTTGGCCAATATGCAAAATAAAATATGATAGCATTGTTGTATAGTGTGTATACGAGATTAGAGATTCACTACAAAAAAAATGGTCATTTCCAATGGATAAATCCGTTGGAAATGGCCAAATTTCCATTGGAAATTAACGTTTCCAACGGATTTTCAACGGATTTATCCGTTGGAATTTCGTCGTTAGAAATCGGTGTCCGTTGGAAAACCGTTGGAATTTTCCAACGGATTTTCAACTGGCATCCGTTGGAATTTTCCAACGGATTTTCAACCGCAATCCGTTGGAATTTTCCAACGGAATTTCCAACCGATATCCGTTGGAATTTTCCAACGGAATTTTCAACCGCATTCCGTTGGAATTTTCCAATGAAAAATTCGAAACATATTCCCGACCCGACCCGACCTGACCCCGACCCCGACCCCGACCCCGACCCCGACC
>NW_010968505.1:4248631-4274209 GCF_000463585.1 Tarenaya hassleriana | reverse complement strand
TATATGTATGTATATATATATTTAAATATACGAGTCTTTTATATATTTATACGTATATATATGTATAAATACATGTATATTTTGTATATATATATTTTATATATACATAACAAATATACATTATACATACATATATATATATAAATACATGTATATTTTGTGTATATATATTTTATATATACATAACAAATATATATTATACATACATATATATGAATTCGAATATATATATATATATATATTTCAATTGATTTTTCAATTAAAATCCAAATTTCCAAACCGATGTCCGTTGGAATTTTTTTTTAAATTTTCAAAAAAAATTTCAACCGGTATCCGTTGGAATTCGGTTGAAATTTTTTAAAAAAAAATTTCCAAAAAAAATTCCAACCGGCATCCGTTGGAATTCCGTTGGAATTGTTTTCTAACAAATATCCGTTGGAATTCCGTTAAAAATTTGCAACCGATTTTTCCAACGTTAATCCGTTGAAAATTTTCAACGGATATCCGTTGGAAATACCGTTGGAAATTTTCAACCCAATTTTTCAATTGAATACATTGAAAATTCCATTAAAAATTTCCAACGGGTGTTTCCAACGGATACCCGTTGGAAATTTTCAACAGAATTTTAACGGAAATCGTCGTTGAAACGTCGTTGAAAATCCGTTGAAAATTTTCCAACGGACAAATCCGTTGGAATTCGAGGATTTTTTTGAAGTGATTGAGAAGGAAAATAGTAAATTGTACTATTCAATCAAAGCATTTAGTTTCAATCTATATGTATAATGTAAATAATTTCAAGAGTAATCTGATCTAAAAAATTAAGAAATTCCGGTAACAAAAATATAAATAAAAATATATAAAATATGTTAGACAAGCTTTACAGACTGGCCGAAAATAGAGCCCACACCACACATCAAAATTCCTGGATTTTATTTTTTAAATCTTATTTTCAAAGCAAAGTTGCAAGTTGCTCTTTCCGTTATCATATCACTCTCCTTAGTTTCCCATCAAAGTATCTAAGGAATTACCAAATAATTCGCTTATTTTCTCGTTAATTTTTGCTATTACCAATTCATTATTATATTAATATTTTGTATGTCTATTCAAATTTGATTAGCAATTTTTTAGCATTTTTTTATTGTAAATTCTATACCCATTAAATTCTTGTTTTGAATTTAGTTCTGTTTGCTTTTATTTTTTTTTGTATAAAAAAATTGTTTATTTTGACTTGTTTTTATCATTTTTTATTTTAATTTGTTCATATTTTTACTTGAACTTTTCCATTTAAAATTTTGTTTTCATTTGATTTTGATACAGCTATATATCTCATTTGATTCACATTGATAATCCAGACTACCAAAATGAATAAAAACTTAATCTCAAATCTTGAGTGGTAACTTAATTTTCTTATTATTCATACAAATAAATCATTAGCCTAACCATAATATATTCCCCTATTAATCATCATCAGTCCAAAATCTATAAAGTGTATAATAAATAAGCAAATATTTTTACCCCAAGAAGGTGTGATGGAATTTTCGCAAAATCAAATCATTATTGATTGATAATATTATTAGATTTGGATTTAGATTGGAGTATTAATCATGAAAATTACGACCCCTTAACCAATCAAATTCCCCACACTCCAAACTCACGTATAAAACCCTAACGAAGAAAGAAAACACACTCAACCATCCTCATACATAGAATAGAATATCACGTCCATGGACATTTCTCCGGCCACCGTCCTCCTCCTCCTGGCCGCCGCCGCCGCCACATTCCCCGGAGCCCTAACCCAGCCGTCTCAGGCGATGGCTCCGGCGCCTCCTGGCCCCACAAACGTCACAAAGATACTAGAAAAAGCAGGGCAGTTCACAGTGTTCATACGCCTCCTGAAAGCCACCGGAGTGGCCAGCCAGCTGTACGGACAGCTGAACAACTCCGACAACGGGATAACGATCTTCGCCCCGAGCGACTCGGCCTTCTCGGCTCTGAAATCCGGAACGTTGAATTCCCTCACGGACGAGCAGCAGACGGAGCTGGTTCAGTTCCACGTCATACCAACGTTCATATCTTCTTCTAATTTCCAGACGGTGAGTAATCCTCTCCGGACTCAGGCCGGAGATTCCGCCGACGGGCATTTTCCGTTGAACGTCACGACCAACGGCAGTTCCGTAAATCTCACGTCCGGCCTCACCAACACCTCTGTCTCCGGCAATGTTTACAGCGATGCCCAGCTCGCGATTTACCAGGTTCTTTTTCTCTTTTTATTTTTATTTTTATTTTAAAAGTGGTGGTTGTTAATAAATTTTGAAAATATAAATTTTGAAACTCTGACATGTCGAATTCACAAGGATATGAAACCGAATAAATTGATATTATATATGGTTCCATTGTACATTGATCCATTAGACATGGTTAATGAATTCAAAAGATTTTCTAGATTTATAAAAATATTTTCGCAAAATGGGCTATAAGAATTTGCCTTGAGAAATCGTGGGGTCTAATTGTGACAAACACTAAATATATATATAAAAAAATGGCTTTTACTAATTTTAATTTTTATTCATAAAATAAATAAAAATTACTAAATATACCTACACAATATTTATCGTTTTTTTACGAAAATGTTAATTAGACTCATCATTAGAGCATAAAATCTATTAAAAAAAATTGATACATAATACGTCCAACTTAATTTAATATTAGTACATACGAATATCGAAAATAATCCAAAAGTTTCTAACTTTAAAAATCTGTACAGATCGACCAGGTTTTGCGGCCTCAGCAGGTATTTGATCCTCGTCCACCGGCTCCGTCGCCGGCTCCGTCGGTGGTCAAGTCGAAGAAGAAGAGCCACGCAAATAGCCCCGATGACGATTCTCCGGCCGATGCCTCGTTAGCTCCGCCTGTCGTCGGCCCTGTCCGTGAAACGTTGTCGTTTTGCTTCTTCATTGCTTCTCTTGTATGGTTCTATTTGTGAAAAAAAAAATTAAGAAATTGTTGGGTGTTTATAATCGCAATCATCGCGTGAGTGAGATTCCTTTCGTTTCTTAATTTTCGCTGTTTTTCTTTTCTGTGTTAAATCAGTTTGTGTTTTTCAAAGTTCGTTCTTGTCCGAAAGTTGTTTTTTTAAGGTTCTTGTTCGAAGATTTTATTGGCAATATTATATAATTATATTTTCTAATTATATCATATGAGACTGCCTGTATCAATGTATGATTATGTCTATGGGTTTATTATATTGTTGAATCTTAATTTTCAAGGAAAATTATGAGTTAGCTAGATATATATTGCTAAAGATATGGAAGCCACGTAAAATAAAATAAAATTTGAACGGTTTAATTTTATAAGATAACTCAATGTCATATATTATATAAATGTAACCAATTAGTTACCACTCTAATTTTTCTTTTCTTTTCAATCTCACTCGCTGCTAATAATTATAAATTAAATTATTTATAGAAAAACGCCTTGTAATTGATAGTACAACCGCAATTCTAATATGTGAGTGTATGTGACATTGATAGTTTATCTAAGTGTCGGTGTCCTTATCCCTTTTTTCAAACAACATAATAGATCTACCTTGCAACTACATATATATATATATATGTATACATATATGTATATTTAAAATATATATGAACACAAAAAATCCAAAAAGCTTGTGCAGTAGTATTCCGTTATATTTAATTAGTATATATGCCGCCACAATATATATATTTCTAATTGAATTTCGAATAAAAAACTAGCAAATATTTATATTATATACTAGAATCAAAGATTTAAAATCTACGTAGTTTAGTAAACTAGTATAAATGAAATTTAATTTTTCGATTACACGAATATTTAATTAATGCGGTAACACAACACACTGCTCCTCGGTCTTTCTTTTTCACAAAATTATTCCAAACAAGAGATTTTTCCTCCACACTAATTAGAAAGCGAGAAACATAAGGAAAGTACATACAATGCCATGCATGGCCAATGGTTTCCCCATGCATGCAGCGAGTGGACCCAAAATATTTTTTCATCTTCGTCAACCGAGTTGACCCGGTCTAGTGCATTGAGTTGACTCAGAAATTCTCTCCGAGCCTAACTTTTCCTTGCCCCCATCTTTTCGCTACACTTTCTCGTTTAGCCTCCTTCGTTTCTGCAATTACACGAAAGTTACAAACAAGATGCCCTTACGTGATCGCTGTATATGAGTAGCATTATAAAAACCTACTCTTCCGTATAATTGTCCGTACGAAAGTACTTTGGTTCCAACCATTTAGATTGTCGAAAAAACTCACATCGATATCCGCCATACCTTCTACTTCAACAACGTAGAGCCCATGTCTATGGCGGCTGAGCCGGCAGTGGCTGGACCAAAGCCAGGTTGGTTCTGTTTCAACATCAATGCCCCGTTTGACGGATACAAATGATGATGAAGACGGTGTTGTTGTTGTTGTTGTTCATGTCTTCCCACTCCAAGAAAGTCTCTTGTCAATCCTCCAGCTTCACCCACACTCGAAGAAGGCATTGAAGCTTTGTTCTTCATATTCGCCATTGAATCTTGATTATTCTCCGTAGTATCTGTTCGTTTCTTGATAGAATTCGTGTTTGGTTGCGTGTTGTTGAAGAGAGAAGAAGTCATTAGCCCGAAAGCAGCGGTTGTACCGTTTGAATTCGATCTTGTCGACCCCATTTGAGCCGCCTTCTGAAGCAAGGCGGTAGCCGACATGTAAGCTGCTTGTTGTTGAACGTTCTGGTTATTGTTGGTCGGCGTGAACAGAGAAGATAAAGACGGATCCGTCATCGGGTTCAAACTTCTACTTCCACTGCCACCACTTCCTTTCTTGATCTCATCTTCTTGATTCTTGGGCATCAGTCCCCTTTGTAAACTGCTGTTGGGATTGCTATTGAGCGGCCATTGATGAGAAGCAGACTGTCCTTGCAACTGCCATAGATTGTGAAGAGATTCGAACGTGCCACGAGGGGAGGAGGAAGACAACGCGAGAATGTTCATAGGCGGTGAGATCTGGTCGGGATGAAGACCAGCGCTGGCAGTGTAGTAGCTTTGTCCGAACAAGACATTGGTGTTTCCGTTGAGATTGAGGCCATGTCCAATGAGGGTAGGATCCAACTGGGAAGGAGTGGCGTTCGGTGGTTGATGTTGATGATTGATGTTGGTGGGAACCGACGGCGGAACCGAGGCGAACTTCGCGCTCTCCTCGGCCAAAGCGTCGCAAAAGGCTCTATGAGTGATGAAACTGTCCTTCCTGTGTTCAAATTACATTAATCAAAACAAGTACTGAATCAATCGTATACATGTGTGTATATATATACATTAATACACAATGTAAATGTACGTATACACATGCCCTTTATATATGAGTCGTCTTGAAAATTAAACCTATATATCACGACATGACCATCATGTTCTAATCATAGGGTAACCTTTGTTTTTGTGCCATCGTTATTCGTATTGTCCAGAAAGAGTCCAAGAGTAAACATTCGTGGTGCAAAAATACAAGCTACAAGCCAAGAATCTGCGTATTTAACATTACTACAAACGTCTTTTTCTGAATTTATTACAGATTCATTTGGAACTCAGTTCCTAGGTTTTCAGTTAAGGTTCTGAAGATGAATACTTGTAAAGCACTTGAGACAACGCGTACATGCAAATCGAGACACATCAAATACTATACTAAATTTGTGCATATATACACACACACACACACCATAACGCAAACAAAGACAAACCCACAAACAAACATATGTGCGTATGTATATGAACACACACACACACACACACATCTATATATATATATATATAGTTCGGCCAAAAGGTTCAGATACTCTTATATATATATATAGATGTATATACCTGGAGAAGAGGGTGCCGCAATCGCATCTATATTCTCTGGTTCCACAAATCTTGCTGTGAGCTTTCCAATCGGACATGACAGCATACTTCTTGGAACACTTTTCACACTTCCACTTCTTCTCTCCATGTTTTCTGCTGTAGTGTTTCTTGATTCCTGTAAGATCTCCGAGCGCTCGAGCAGGATCGTGGTGGACGCAGCTTTTCTCGGGGCATACGTACACTTTCTTCTTCACTTGGTCCTTGTTCGTCCTTTGCTTCAGCTTCCATGGCAAGTTGTGGCCTCTTCGGTGAAGCTGCAGGTTCTGGTCTCTCTGGAACCCTTTGTTGCAGATTTCGCAGACGAATCGGTTCGTCGCCATGAGGGATTTTGGGGATAGAGCGATGATTTCTGCATCTGGATCTGGTTTTGGTTCGAACAAAGACCAAGAAAAACAAACCCGTCAAGAAGGGAATATCGCATAAATGATCCAAGATTTGGAGAAAACTGTATGCTTAATTTGATCAAGAAGCAAAATTAAAAAAAAAAACATCAAGAAATCAAAGAAAAGATTCAAGATTTGGATTCTAGAGCATCACTTCAAACACATATATATCATCTACACACACATATATGTGTATGTATACATGCCTGGTGTTCCTGGGAGGTTTCTTCTCTTCTTGGATGGTTTTGCGGAGGTAGGGTTAGGGTTTTGGTTTGGATTTGGGTTGATGGGTTCTTGTTGATGAACGAAATTAGGGAATGGGAGATGGAGATGATCATCTGGCATCATCATGTTTGGTGTGGTTGACAGAGATTCGAGGTAAGAGGACAAAACAGGAACACAGACAGATATATAGAAACTAACTTAATTTGTCTTAGAAATCTCTACCAAAACAAGGTAAGAACTCGGAGTATAAGAAGACAGAGAGAGAGAGAGAGAGAGAGAGCATGTGGAGTGTTGATTATATAATTTCAGTAAAATTTCATCCTACAAAGGCCAAGAAACAGCAAGAGACATATTCAAGATTGGAATTTTTTTTAATTGGGGGTTGAAAAGAAGGGTTTTTTTTTTCCTCTCCAAGAAAGTTTAAAAAAAGGTTCGATTTTTTTTTTTGGGGGGTCGTTGATGTGAAAGAAAAAATTATAAACCTTTTTCATGAATTTTATTATATTTTTGTTCTGATAGCGAAATTTGTTCACTTTGCATAGAGTCTTGTAGGATAACACCAAAAAGAAAGCTGGCGAGAGAGGGAATCTCTCTCTCTCTCTCTCTCTCTCTCTCTCTCTCTCTCTCTCTCTCTCTGAGACGCGCACGACATGATATCTTAAAAAAGTCGGTCAGCGAGAGACTCGAACTGGACCACAGTCTATCCAACACCACATGCATCTATATGTATCGACATATATATATAGGAGATGTACGTCAATCTTTAAAACTAAGCGATGTTAATTTGTAAGTTAACACTATTGATCTATAAAATAAAGTTTTAATATGGAAAAAAACACACGAAATGTTACCAACCCTATTATGTGTATTTATGTATTTCTGATAGTTCTATTTAGTATATAGTTCGTTTATAGACCGTTTTGATTCGGTTTGATTTGATTCGGTTTAATTTGATTTGGTAATATTTTTTTTAACAAAAATCTGATTTTTTTCATGAACCAATGCATAAGATAATTAAATTCAGAATGGTATCATAGAAAAGGAATTGATCTCCAAGCTCTCGATTTCAACAATAAAACTTTATAGTTAAAAAAAATTGAATATTTCATAATATAAAGTTCAAAATATATCACAGGAAATAGTAACCATGGATCATAATGAAGATGCACCTTTTAAAAGTACTAATCAAAGCTAATCGAATAATCAATATTTAAGAGGCATCAATCAAATCCATGTCCTAAAATCGTATTTATTCACTCGCTAGTAACAGAATTAAAGAACCAAAAAAAAAACATAAAAATATGGCAACATTGTACATGTGTATGTACAGGACATTCCCAAGTGAGATCAAAAGCATATAAAAAGAAAGAAAGATTTAGAGAGAGAGAGTAAAAAGCCATGTAAAAAGGGCAAAGACGAGAAAAAGGAAGTTGCCTTTACAGCCAGCAATCAAACTTATAATGCGGTAAAAAAAAACCCATCATGTCATGGTTAATTAAGCCATAACTACATTTGAAGACATCAAATGTATCAATAATCATACATACATATATATAAAGGTAGGGGATACATGCATACGTACATATATATATATATATAGAATCACATCCTTGTTGATCTTATCATAATCTCAAAAAAAAAAAATTTCCATTAAATTTTCAGTTAGTAGATTAACTTGGAAAACAAATCTGCTTTCTGCTATATTATTTTCGATGTTATATAAATTATGGATTCATCATTGGTGGAATTAAATCCGATGTGTCTTCTAAAATTGAGATTAGCTAATTGAGAACACATCTCTTTCAATCATCTAATTTAAGTTCATACATCTAATTATGCTTGCTACCTCTCTTTAATGACATTGACGATAGAACCAATATATATATATATATATATATATATATATGTGTATTATGTGTATATAAATGTAGAGAGAGAGAGAGACCCGTGAGAGGGGTTCGGGAAATGGGTCCCCCACCGGGGGAAAAAAAGGAAATCTAATTATCAAATGCAAAAAGACAAGAAATGACTGCTGTCCTCTTCCGTAGTCTTCCATCTCTCCCTCCAGATCAAGAACGTTTCCCCTTTTTTTTCCCCTGAAATTTTGAGATTTATCAATCTTAGTTTTGTTATTCATGGTTTTGTGGTATCAAAATTCAGAAATGTTAATTTATATAATATATAGAGAAAAAGGAAAAGAGGGTAAAAAAAAGAAGAAAAAAGAGAGGATATATATATATATATAAATTTGTTCATGATTTTGTAGTATAACTATATATTTTTATAGTGTGAACTGATATTTTTTTTCTTCTAAATCCTGTCAATTTATAAGAAAAGTAAAATCAAAATGGGAGTGGGGATACATTTGAGTGACTCATATTCTTTGATATGTCTGTATATATGTTTTTTTTTTATTAAACACAATCTATAGTTTGTTACTTCGGGTGTATTTTTTTTGGCTAATTATTGGTGCTGGCGATAATGAAATGATATTCATTTTTAAAATTTGAACTTGAATTTGTTGGCTCTTGTATAAAAACAATTTATTTTTGTCATATGTAAAAGGGTGTGACACACCTGCATAAATAATTGATGTAATATGTTACCCTTTTTCTATACACATAATGTATACAATGTTTGAAAGCGAATAAAAGAACATAAAATTATTGGTGATTAGAGAATTTCTGAACACCAATTATTTTTTCCATTGAAGATAAGGAAGGGCATCTATTTTCCTCTTATATAATTTTCTTTTTTTTCTTTATTTATTTTCAAATTTTAAATATCTAACATCAAAGAGATTTGATACAACCAATCCAAAGCTATGAGCAACGCATACATACATACAACCCCATACAATATATATATATATGTGTGTGTGTGTGTGTGTGTTACTGTAGGATTCAGAAAGATGCCTTTTTTTGATTCCTGTCGTATGTCCTGAAATAATCAGTGTGAAGTTGTTTTCAATTTCATGTGCAATTTTTCCTTTTCATAACAAAGCCTAATGTATGTCTCCCACAAAAGTTATTCAATTGGTCTCATCCAATATATATGATTTTATTAAATATTCACTGATATATATTCGATATATTCTACCAAACTCTCGAATAAAACCAGTCATCATTTAAGCACAATTTTATTAAAACTATATTATTCTAATGGAATGTGACATTTTTTTTTTACTAAAATAGATATATATATTCTTTGCAGCGCCCGTTTTACTTTGAGTTTTACAGATGATTTGATATTTATCTATATATATGTGTATAGATAATCTATATATTTGTATCTATATGTAGAGAGAGAAATAGAGAGAGAGCGTCGGTGATTCAAGGACCAGTTTCTAAAATCTGTGTGCCCACAAAGTATGCCAATCGAATGCTGCCTTGTCATAGAATCAAACTAAGCACTCGTGATGATCCCGCCTCTGGTCAATGCTCTTCCAAGGTTTCCTGCCCTTAATTATATGGTGCTTTCAAGAAATAACAGTGGATATATATATATATATATATATCAATCCAATATTAAATTAGGAAATCTCTCTCTATATATATATTGATTTTGATTTATGGGTGTACATAATGACAGAAAAATACACCAGTAATTTCACGAGAAGGGTTGAATCAGCTGAGTTTCTTCATCTTTGTGCTGGCCGCTATGCAAATTGTATTTAGCCTTGCCACTATGGGCCTTGGTAGGGCTAAGGTAGTCACTCTCCTCATTGCTTCCCTTTTGTTTTTTTTATAATGAGGATGTTCACCGAGCTTTCCGCCCAACTACGGCCCAACTACATCTAACTTGAACAGTTGGCCCACCTTTCTACAATTAATGGCTCATTGCCTCCTTTTTCTCAAAATAACTCATGACATTACAAAACCAATATCCATATATATTTATATGTAAAATCAGCCGAATTATATATGATGGATAGAAGCTATAGATAATACCACACAATGTCCATATTTTGAAGTAGTCTGTTGAAGTGTTTTCTATTCATGACATATATATATATATGTATATATATATATATAAGTAGAATATTAAACCTAATATGGTACATCATTATATTGTATTTTTTTAAAATGTAGATGAGGAGATGGGAATCTTGGGAGAAGGAAACACAGACGGTGGAGTACCTTATAGAACTTCGAGTTATCTATATGTTTAAGCAGATCTAATAAACACACAGAATTGAGGCTTGTGTACGACTCATGTGACGGACCATAATAATATATTCCACAGAATCTAGCCGTTCTATTGACGTGTGCATAGTGTATATGCTATGTGCATGCGCATGCATAGTGTACGTATTTGTAAGGTATATATTCGTGACATCCAAATGGACACCATTTCAGTACTTCTACAACAAGTATACGTATATATATATATATATATGTATGTTCCACGGACATAAAAGAAGAGGATTAGGTCTCTGTCTCCTCTATTCTTTTATTATCCATATATATGTATATATAAGAACAAAACTTTTAATTCTAACAAACACATGTAAATACACACACACGCCCCCCCCATATATATATATATATATATATATATATATATATTATCTATATAATCGGAAACCAATTTTGGGAGGAAGCCCTTGGATCTTGTTGGTTAAGAGAACAAGATACTTCTCATTTGTTACTTTGTATTTGGTTGGTCCTCCTGCACGGTCTCTTTCAATTACTTCTTCAAAACCTATACATATATATACACACATACAGACATACACACACATGTAACATGAAAGTTTCGAACAAAGCCTTCCCTTTTCCTTACATGCACACACATGCGCGTGTAAGGTTGTATATACTGCAATATATATATATATATATATATATATATATATGGGTATTAAAAATCTAAATTCCATCACCAATGGGTAAATAAAAAACGAATCTCTGTATGCATGTGTCATGTGTGTGTGGTCCTTTCCTCTCACTTCTAATTTACATGACAACCAAAAACAGTTCTATTTCTATATCATTATAAACAGTCGTATATTCGTCGAAGTTAAAAATAATATGACAAAAGATATTTACGACGAGGCCATGCAATTCGAATAACTTCTTTGCCATTTATCATTGTGAATATTTCAGGTTTTATTCAATGTTGGCTTTCGTTATTTTTATATTCAATCTTTATATATATATATATATATATATATATATTAAATAATAATACCTATTAATTTTTATATCAAATCTCGTTGTTTCATATTCGTTTTAAAAAAAATATTTTTACTAAATTTATTTTTAATCCAGATTTTTTTTAACGATTAGTGATATATTTATTTGAATTTAATAGATTTGGTTTAATAAAAATCACATCAAGTTAAATATTAGACTACACACTATACTTAAATAATTTTTTTTCACCTAACTTAATACGTGAAGATAATTATAAAAAAAAATAATATATGATTTCAAAGGCATTATCGACCGGCGATGCAGAGACAGTACAAGTACAAATATAGAGATGGAGAGTGAGATGGGCACATGGCCATCTGTGTTACATCACTCTCCCTTCCAAACACTACTAGTCAAGTCTTTGCACCAATTCCTTGACATCAACTTACACGCATACCCACTTTCCACACGCATTACATATATCTATATATATGTATGTATAAAATGAAATCTATTTTCAATTAAAATCAATATCTTAACCCTATAATAAACCCATTTTATACATATTTACACAAACATCTCAATCATAATGGTTTCCTCTTTCAATTCTCTCCATCATTAGTTTCACAATCACCACACTTTATATATATATATATATATATATATATATATATTATAATTATAAACTAGTTTCCACTCGGAACACAATCACAGTCTTTACTTATCACAAAGTCACTTCTCAAATGAGTAGATGATTATTACCCATCAGACAAACAGTTTCCTCTTTCTTAGGTTTAAAAAAAAAACCAAGTTTTTTGCAAAATAAAAGTGTTTCCTGACACAAAGTTACCAGAATTTTTGCAACGGCCACAATGTTGTTCTTCTTGTAGCTGCTCTCTCTCATTTCATAGCACTGAAAATTAATTGGCCAAGAAACATATTAATAGAAAAACCCAAAAGCCCTTTTAACTCTCATGAGAATCTGAAGTAAACAAGAGGCTTACTTGTAGATGTAAGAGACGATTCCGAGGATCACACAGAGCAGAATTATGTCGAGACAGAAGTTACGACTGGACCTCATCTGAAGTATATGCAAATCCAAGCATATGTATATGTATATATACATGCCTGTTGTGAGATAACTAACATATTGGATCGTAAAAGTTTCAATCTTTGGTTCTTTTTAATTTTACCTTTGTAAGATTCTGCTTGAGTCTGACGTTGGTGTTCTTCAAATCCGAAGCTGCTTTATCCGCCTACAAGAACGACGAGAAAGCTATCGTTTGGCGTCGTCCTCTGCATTTTCTGTTAATCGATCGATAGAAGTGGGAAATGTCACCTTTGTTTCGATTTCGTCCATCAGCGGAATTTGCTTGTCGAGTTCCTGAAATCCAAAGATGTGAAGTCTTCGTCCATGGCTGAATGGATAAGAAACAGGGCAAGGTTGAGGAAGCAACAAACCTCGTTCATGTCATGGGCCAAATTCTTCAGTGCTTCCAAGCCTTCTGATATGACATCAAGACCCTCGTCCTACAGACACCAAGTTCACGGAGAACAAGAATCAATAAGCGAAACCAGCATCGATATGGCAACTCAAGTTCTTACAGATGGAAGAAAAGAAAGCAGATGATGTGGGATTTTACATGCCTGTTTCTTTTTCCTAATTTCATATTCTTGCCTAAACTGGTCGGATTCTTCAGTTTGCTGGAAGAAACCCTCGTTCATGTCTTCCTCTGATGGTCACCAGGGAAGAGATTATAATCAGGTAAAAGCTATAGTTTCAGGACAAGAGAAAAGAAATGGCTGGGACAAAAACCTGATAGGTCAAACTTGATTTTGTTAGGTGCTGAAGCTCCCCAGGCTCCATCTTGTTTGGCTGCATTTGCATTCCCATCTGGTATTTCTTGAATCCTATCGGCCAATGCAATAACCAAATCACAACGGGATTCTCGTTCCTCTTTCGAAAGCCCTTTGAACTGTGTACCAATAATTTCCACAAAAGTTTCAGTACTTTCCAGGCGCTAGTTCTTGAAAGGAAATTAAAATGTGAAAAAGATTCGTATGGACCTTCTTTGCAGCCAATTTCTGAAGCTTGACGATATCTTCCACTAAACGCGCCTTTGTCCTTCGGACCTCAGCGTTCATGGCCACTGCTGCAGCTCTATTGTTCTCCGTTGATGCCAACTCTGCTTTCTGCATACACCATTGATATGGATGTGAATTCAATCACATTGATTCGTTAAACCGATATGAATTCTCATGGAACTTTAAGTAAGCAAAACAGGAAAGTAGTTCTCAACTTATGATCAAATTCTATAATTTGCTTTCTTCAGTCCCCATCTTATGGAGTAAATACAACATTTTATCGAGCTTGTACAGAACAGTAGCACGCAGTTTCGGTTCTGGACAGCTATGGATATATGACTCAACATGTCTTTGTCAGTTTTTGAACTATGATCGTCAAGAAATCCATCCATAAACAGAAATATTTGCATAAATAAAGGAAACAAACGTGAATGAAAATCTCAATATGGTTTCATAGGTTAGCCCCTTCAATTACACATTTTAATATGTGAAAGATTATACATTGTCATCATCCAGACCAAATCAGCTTGAATCAGAAGTCACAGACGACAGAAAAATCATATAAGCAATTCCATTCAGAACCCACACTTTCCTGGAAAATATTTTCCTCATGAAACGAAACATTTCCCCGGCGAAAAAGCCGGAAACCAATTCAATTCAAACGAAGGATCGCTAAATTTCACGAAAAAGAAGAAGCAGATGGAAAGGAATCTAAAGTGATGAGAGAAGGATACGAACACGAAGAACGTCCTCGATGTCGGAATCAATGGAGGCGTAGAGGCGAGCGAAGGCATCGTCGCCGTAAGCGCCGAGCTCGCGCTGCTTGTCGACATCGTACTTCTCGTACCTTTTGCAGATCTCTTCGACCCTGAACACGATATCGATCACCGTCATACCTCCGTCGTCCTTCGCATTCTTCTTCGACCTCACCGATTCTTCCCTTTCTTCTTCATCCACAAACCCTCACCTTCTCTCTCTCCTCCATTTTTGGCCTCTCTCTCTCTCCCCCCAAACGTGGCGCGGAGCGTGAACGACGGACTTGAATTATATAATTACAGTTTCAAATATTTATTATATTTAATTCAGTTTTTTCACGAGGGCCTTTCTTTGGATTCATTAATTTCCTCATAATGGGCTAACCTCTTCAGCCCATATGTATACTTATGGGCCTATATACAAATACCTAAGCTTTGTTTGAGAAAAAAATATCAAGTTATTAAATTTTAAAAAAAGAATATTTTATCGCAATTTTTTTTAAAAAAAAACTTTATTGGATTCCTTCAGGTATTTGATATGTTATTATTTTTAATATAGTATTTTAGCCGTTATTTTATTTAGTGATGGTGAGAACCGATTAATAATTTAATAGTATGAAAATTCATGTACGTATATGAAAGAATTGTGAAAATGTTTTTGGTAACTTCATGCATATTTCTGTGATTTTTTTTTCTATTTGAAACCCCATGGTTTTGACTAATAACAAGAATTTTATAAAACTTATATATTAAACCTTAACTTCTTTCCACAAAAATCAAAACAAACCTTAATTTTGAAGTTCACATATTAAACACTTACATTTTGATGTGAACTTTTTCACGACATTTTAAAAGTTTAGATGTTGTTTCATAACTTGTTATTTGATAGATAATAGAAGTACTTGTTATTCTATTATTATTATTGATGGTTTGAAACAAATCAAACTAAAAAAAGATAAGGTTTGATGTGAGATTTGCAAAACTTTAGGGTTTAATATTGATTTTCAAAAATTTAGGGTTTGTTATGGTTTGAAGTGAAAAGATTAGGGCTCATAATATAATTTTCCCCCGTCAACTTCGTAATGCCAAAGAATTTTTTTTTTTTTCAACACAATCACTTGACATAAAGAACCCATCTTCATAAGCTTATTGTGCTCTACATCCGTTCCTCCTACATAAATATATACAAACCGACAAAAAAAAATGATCGGCGATGCATAATTCAATGTCGGTTTACTTGCTAAACCGAACCGGTTAGGTTATATCTACCCATTGCGTATGCTAGTTACTTTTGTAGCAGTGAATGAGATAGATATTAGATTCGAAAAAGACCCAATTGCCGAAAAGTAACATTTTTTTATTCAACATTTAGAGGTTTACGTGGACCGTCAAACAAAAAAAAAACAAAATCCATTCCAGAAGAAGAACCGGGGAAAACCGCCGATCACCAGATCGCGAAGATTACCGGGTCGGATCGGGGGCGTCGGACCCGGTTGTGTGGCGGTAGAGCTTACCGAAGACGTGAAGAGCGGTGACGAAGCCGATGAAGCAGAGGCTCATGACGAGGACGACGGTCGGCGAGATCTTCAGACCAGGAGCCTCGTCCGTGTAGAACCTCAGCATGTTGCTGGGCTCTGCTCCGGCGGATCCTCCGGACGACCCTCCTCCTCCTCCGCCACCGAGTCTCCGGCGACGCATGCCGGCGGTTGCGGCGGCGGATCCACGTGGCGCGGCGAGGCCGGGCCGAGCGCTGGAGGTCGAGGATTGGGACTGCGAAGAGCCTCTCGCCATTGTTGTACGGAAAATGGAAAGGGCAGGCGTATGCGAGGAGAGAGATATGGAGGTGGGCGGAAGGGCAGGGGTGTAAATAAAGTGAAAGTTAGGGGTATTTGGGTTAGAGGAGGCTAGTGATGAAAAGTGAAGATCACGGAAGAGTTCTAGGTTTCTAGTATCTATTTTTGTAGATAAGATCCAACGGCTCCTGTTTGACTTTTTTTCCACGCAATTATATTCCATTTTATAATATGTGTGTGTATATATATATCCATACTCTTTTATCATTACATAGATTTAAATTGATATTGTTAAATTGCCTTGGTGGGTAATGGATATATAGTTTTATATTTCAACACTAACTTAGCCAATGTGAGGAAAAATTGAAAAACTCTTGGATAAAAATGGAAAATACCACCCCAGCTCCGACCAATCTCGCGGCACGAAATTCAATGGAGACGGAGAGGAGAGCCATGCAAGGCTCGGAGACGCCGAGCGGTTCGGTCCTTGTGGTCACCACCGTCTCCGTCGCCGCAGCCGACGTAGCGAACTACGAACGCCGTCAAGACCACCAAGGAGGAAGCACCCAAGAACAAAACGACGCAGTATTGCTCAAAGAATTCTATCAAACCCTTCACCACTGCTGTATCCATCTCTTCGAAAACCCAGATCGTTAAATTTATTTTTTTATAAATAAATAAAAAAAAAACTTACAAAAGCACATATAGGATACACAAATTCTCAGATGTCTGTGTGCATGTATTTGACAGGTGTAAGTTTTGTGTCTGAACCAGAGGGCTGAATTCAGTGGGACGATACCACGGGTGAAATCGAATCAAAATAAATTTTACGTACAAATACATAATTAAATGAAATTGTTTAAAGTTAGATTATAAGAATAAAAACATCACAAATATTCATAACGAGGACTTGTTCTAATTATATAAACGACATTTCATCTTTTGGAGCCGAACAAAATTTTATTCTGATATGGCTAGGTTCTAGGGTTTGTTTATCATTACTATATAGATTAATAATATATCAGATAAATAATTATGTATTTTTTTAGATAGAACACGAATGTTCTGAATGATATTATACTTCAAAATCTTGAATATTCGGATTAATTCTCGTTCATATCCCTAGATCAACGCATAAAACGATAAAAAATTGGTATAAAGAATTGATCCATTTCGCACATAACATATTAAACCGTCTATACCATTTATTCTAAAAATTCTATGTATTTAACATTCGCTTTCGGTCGGAAATCTCAGGGTCAACATTTTCAAAAATTAAATACACATAAAGAAAAGGCCAAAAAAAAAAAAAATAAACCAAAAAAAAAAAAAAAAAAAAACAACAACAATCGATCATACCTAGAGAAGGCTTGTCTGGTCTTCCGCGAGAAAAGGATGACCAAAGACTGTCTCATAATTTTTCTTTTTCAAAAACAAATAAACAATTAATATTTGCGAAAAATAGTTTTCGAGTATTAAGTCTAAAGAAATTGACCTAAACATTTACTTTTATTATGAATAATAAAAAATACGTGGTCTATGCTTTATCTTTAAAGGAGACAACGGTGGTCCGTGGTTGTTTAATGCAACACTGACTACACAAAGGTAGTTTGGTCAGTTAACATAATCATCACTGAGATCATACACAAACACTAGGGGTCTCAATTGGGTTGACCCGGTCCGAAATCCAACCCTAGAAGTTTCGGACTCCAATCGAACAGGACCGATCCGTCCAATTCCTTTATAATTTTATTTTTCCTTTATTTTTTAATTATTTTTTTAGAAAAAAATATCGGATTTTCACACCGATCCGACTCAGTCCAACCTGATTTTTTTCAGACAAAAAAATTAGATTTGAAATCCGATATTTTTTGGGTGGGTTTGGACCGAAATTCGAATCTCGGGTCTAATTACCAAAAAAATACTAACTCTAGTTGGAAAATAAAAATACTCAAACCCATTTCAAAATTGACAAACAACAGAGATGAAGACCATATAATTTGCTTATATATATTTTAAATTTACTCTTAAATAAGAAATATAATATATTATTTACACTAGTATATTAAATTCTCTCCTAATATTTAATATTAATTTCGTCTTCTTTATTTTCCAAATTTTGCAGGGGGGGATATATGGTTGGACATCAAATTAATGCATAATTATTGTTTAGAAGAAAGAAAGTCATTATATGAGGGATCATGAAAATCCAATCCTACAAGATTAGATGGACCAGTCTCTCATACATTATTACGATATCATGAAAGTCCGTGCCTATTAAAATAACAAAAAAAAAAACATATAGACGGACCAATGAATCATTATAGATTCGTCACACATATTAAATATACAGACTCATATATCATTGCAATTTTTTTATGAAGATATTTAAACCCTAAACCTGTCACTCAAATACGTATACCTTGACCATATATGTATATATGCAGACATTATACTATATTATAAAAAAAATTTGTAGAGTACGTATTATTCCTACAGAAAATATATATTAAAAAAATACTAATATATAATAAGTGGACGAAGTCAGCACGGGCGTATAAGAAAAACCTTCCCCACTCCCCAGCAGTCTTGGAAGTAAATGACACATTAAAGTCTTGAAAGGGTTTGACAAATTCTTTGTTCTGTTCTTTTCAACTATTCATTGGTATATTGCCTTTAATCTATATATACAAATATATACACATGTCCGAAACCATAGATTCGCCGGAAGACTCAAGGATATGGCGATCAACGAAGGGGGATTCAAATCGACGACGGTGGGGGCTGCTCGTTCTCTTCAAGAGACTCCCACTTGGGCTCTAGCCACTGTTATCTTGGTCTTCGTCGCCGTCTCTATTCTACTCGAGCATCTCATCCATCTTCTTTCCATTGTAAGCCATACATATATACATACATACATACATTTTTTTTTTATAAACAGGATGGTTCCCCGAACCTTCGGCCCGACTACATCCACCCTAGACTCGGGACCATCCCTTGTTTGAAGCTACATACATACATACATACATACATACATGCATACATACATACATACATATATATATATACATACACACACATACGTACGTACATAAGCTTGAAAGAATCGATTCCGGTGTTCTATTCAAAAAGATCGAAGGACTAGACAACCAACTCAAAATGCTAGATGATGATGTGTAAAAGTTATACATATATATATATATACAGGATCCAATATCATCATGGGATCTTATAATATATATCGTGTGGGATCTTGTGCATGCAGGGACTTAGGAAACATAGGAAAACATCCTTGCTTGAATCTACAGAAAAACTCAAATCAGGTTGGACTTCTCTTTCCTTTTTGTCTTTCCTCTAATTAGGCATTGTTCAAGAATGATAAACCATATATATACATATATACATATATATATATATATATATATGTATATATGTATATATCATGAAATTTGAAGCCATTTAAACCTTCGGTGAGATTCCAGCGATATGGCCATTTTACTTTTTCAAATTGTGGTTATTTTGTGAAAACGATGATGTTATGTATCTGACATGTTCGAATGGACAGTGTTAATGGTGTTAGGGTTCATGTCGCTGATATTAACGGTGATTCAAGGACCAGTTTCTAAAATCTGTGTGCCCACAAAGTATGCCAATCGAATGCTGCCTTGTCATAGAATCAAACTAAGCACTCGTGATGATCCCGCCTCTGGTCAATGCTCTTCCAAGGTTTCCTGCCCTTAATTATATGGTGCTTTCAAGAAATAACAGTGGATATATATATATATATATATATCAATCCAATATTAAATTAGGAAATCTCTCTCTATATATATATTGATTTTGATTTATGGGTGTACATAATGACAGAAAAATACACCAGTAATTTCACGAGAAGGGTTGAATCAGCTGAGTTTCTTCATCTTTGTGCTGGCCGCTATGCAAATTGTATTTAGCCTTGCCACTATGGGCCTTGGTAGGGCTAAGGTAGTCACTCTCCTCATTGCTTCCCTTTTGTTTTTTTTATAATGAGGATGTTCACCGAGCTTTCCGCCCAACTACGGCCCAACTACATCTAACTTGAACAGTTGGCCCACCTTTCTACAATTAATGGCTCATTGCCTCCTTTTTCTCAAAATAACTCATGACATTACAAAACCAATATCCATATATATTTATATGTAAAATCAGCCGAATTATATATGATGGATAGAAGCTATAGATAATACCACACAATGTCCATATTTTGAAGTAGTCTGTTGAAGTGTTTTCTATTCATGACATATATATATATATGTATATATATATATATAAGTAGAATATTAAACCTAATATGGTACATCATTATATTGTATTTTTTTAAAATGTAGATGAGGAGATGGGAATCTTGGGAGAAGGAAACACAGACGGTGGAGTACCTGGCAGCAAACGGTGAGATTTTTGTCTCGGTTAAAGCGAAACGGCAAGTATTCCGTTTCACAATGTTAAGGACGGCACGCGTGCCGTATTCTGAATGTTTTCGTCTGTCGTTTGGTTTTAGATCCCAATAGATTTAGAATTACAAGACAAACAACCTTTGCTCGTCGCCACCTCAGTTCTTGCACTCAAACATCATTCCAACTTTGGATCGTAAGTTCATCTCTTTTTTTTTTATCTTTATTATATAATATATACATATATATATATATATTTGAATTATTATTAAGTAAAAACAATGACTATATTTGGGTAATATGTACACTAACTGATTAATTAAGGTTTATCCGCTTAGAAATGTTTCTTAAGGCAATTCTTCCACTCCGTGGCCAAAGTTGACTATCTCACTCTCCGACACGGCTTCATCTCTGTTAGTATTATATATTCTCTCTCTCTCTCTCTCTCTCTCTCTCTATATATATATATATATATATTTCTTTTAAATTTAATTACTTATTATAGATTTGACGCTATAAAAATCTAAATAAATGCAGGCTCACCTATCGTCCAACAACGCATTCAACTTCCAAAAGTATATACAAAGATCGTTGGACGACGATTTCAAAGCTGTTGTTGGAATCACGTAATTGAAAATGCATTACACTATATATATATATATATATATATATATGTGCATAATCATAAATATTTTATGTCTATAATTGTATCTAACTATATATTTATTTGCGATTTGTTTTAGTCCTCTTATGTGGCTAACAGTGGTCGTCTTCATGCTCCTCGACGTTCATGGTAACTTTATCCGAATCAAACTCCTTTTACAAATATATGCCTTATATTTATTGTACATGCATGCATATAAATACACACACATAAGTTAATATGTTTAGTGTCCACGTCATCACATTTTTCTAAAATGAATTAATGACGTGTCACAGGTTGGCAAATATACCTTTGGATGTCATTTGTACCACTGATTGTAAGTATGTATGTATATATATATATATTCTCTAATCTCTATCATAATAAATTACCATTAAATTGTTCTTTATCAAGACGTCATCCATTTTATAAATAAATGCATATTTACTTATATTTATAGGATATTATACATATATAGATTTTATTAATTAATTAATGGGGTATGTGTAGATAGTTTTGGTTGTGGGGACGAAATTGGAAGTGATCGTGGCGAAGATGGCGCTTCAGATCAAAGAGCAAAGCCATGTGATAAAAGGAAGTCCTCTCGTTGAGCCAAACGACACGCATTTCTGGTTCCGTCATCCCCGTTTCGTCTTAACCCTCCTGCACTACACGCTGTTTTTAGTATGCGCTTTTTTACTCAACTGTTTCCGAAATTTATTCGATTTATTTTCCAATAAATAAATAAAATTCCGACACAAATTTGAGTGAAGTTGTTTTTCTTGTTGTTTGATTCAGAACACGTTCGAGATGTCATTTTTTCTATGGGTCACTGTAAGTATCCTTTCAATTATTTGCCTCGAGTTTTCATTATTTGATTTCAACAAAAATATGTAGAAAAGAGACACATCTAATAAAGCAAGATATTATCCGTATTTTATTTTCTTATTTTATATATATATATATATATATATATAACATTTTTCTTGGAATACTCTTGAAATTTCAGTGGCAATTCGGGTTAAAGTCTTGTTACCATGAACACACCGAGTTCATCGTCACCCGAGTCGTGTTAGCGTAAGCTATATATATATATATTAATAACCATCACATCACACGATATCTTTTTTTATTTTAATTATTGCGCGTATACGCTTTCTCTGCGCAACATTATATTGTTATGTTGGTTTAATAATAGTAATATATATTTCAATTTAGCAATGACATGATTCTTGATTCTTGATGACATTACAGGGTGACTGTCCAGGTCTTGTGCAGCTACATTACGTTAATTATGGCAGGGGATATTTTGGTGGGTTCCATTGGTTAAACGGATAAAATAATTCGGATACCATAACAACAACAACAAAAAAACGAAAATCCATAATATTATTATACAAATAACTTCAACCATGAATATTATTGGCAATGTAAATTAGCTAGTAAATAGGATAATGATTAAAAAAAACAAAGAAAGAAATGGGATTTCATTTCACGCATGTGTTTGGTGGATGATTAATTAGATGGGGTCAAGCTACAAGAGCGCAATCTTGGAAGAACAAATAGCAAGGGCATTGAGGCAATGGCATGACCGAGTCAGAGACAAGAGGAAGGATCAGAAGAAACACAACAAGTTGGATGTTGATAACAGCAACAACAACAACAGCAGCAGCAGCAGCAACAATATCGACAGTAATAAGCAGCCTGGTCGGTCCAAACAAGACCGTGAAGGGGGTGAAATTGTTGAAGAGGAGGCTGGTGAAATGGTTGATGATGGTGACATAGAGCTCGGCTCTTCAATAAACCACCCATCGAATTGATCCATAATTCTAAATCTTGTTTAGGAGTGTATATATATATAGAGAGAGAGCATGTTTGTTACTCACACTACTGTGATATTCATATGATACGCTCATAGAAGTTTGGATCGAGATATTATTATAATTTCCATTTGGTTTAAATTTTTATTCTATTTAAAGTTGTATTTATATATATATATAATTAGGAATTGCGCAAAAAAGAAACAAGATGACTTATTTAATTTTGTATGATCAATAATAACAACGATTAATTTATAACTTATAAAAAATATTGTGTTTTGTAAATAAATATACCAAAAAATGTCACGCTGTGTAATTTCACGGTTTGGCTAATATTTTATATAAACTATATAATAATAATAATAATAATAATAATAATTCGTCTAAATTAATTGTGTTTGTGGTGTAATTAGGGGTGTCAATCGGCCCGGGCCGGCCCGATCCGGTCCGAGCCTACACTTGGTCCGAAAGGTTTCGGCCTCAATTCGATTTTTTCGGGCCTATATAATTAAACCTGAAACTCGATCCTATATATAACGTGTTCGGGTCGGATCGAGCCACATAAATTCATTTGTAAATCTTCTTTCTTTTTTTCTTTTTTAAAAAAAAAATATCAGATTTTCGGACCGGTCCGATTTAAGCCCGAAATCCGATTCAAGTCCGATCCGAAAACTCGATTTTTTTGGACCGAAAAACTTATACCCGAAACTCCTAATTTTCGGGTTAGGTCGAGCCGCGTTTCGGGCCTCGGATCTAAATTGACATCCTAAGTAGGTGTAGTAGAAGATATTCCATTAGAGAAAAAGTTGAACAATACTCTACACCAAAACCGTACGTTACAATTTGGCAAAAGCTTTCGATCTCATGGGATACCGTTTGTCTCTTCATCGATTCCTTTTTTTTTATTGTTATTATCATTGGACCCATTTTATTATAAAGTTGAGATAATAATTAATTTAACGGAATTTGTTTCGGATTAGCTAGTAAAATAATTCGTGATCAAAATTAACACGTTCGATCTCCCCCATAAAAGCATATCACTTTATTCACTAATCAAATAACCAAACAAACTTATTATAGCCTTATCCCATGCTTAAAAAGCTTGACACGCTAATTAATCCGAATCCGATCCATCATGCATTATTTGATCCAAGTTATACAACTAATCTTATATAATCATCAATTATATATATATATAAGAATCAAATCATATTATTCGCTGACATTCTCATAAAATGTTATTTTTACAAAAGAATTACAATTTTGGATATTATTGATTTTGCTTAACTTAATATCAAAAATTTGCAAAATAATTTTTTATGGCGTTCGTCGAACTTATGTTTGTTGGGTTGCGAAAGTTTGCAAACATTGATTTTTTTTTGTTAATTTTGATAGAGAAACATTGATGATGATGTGTCGTCGTGTTTGATCTATTTACCATAACTAATTTAAATTAATCCTTCAACCAAAAAAAAAATTAAATTAATCCCATGGAGAACCATGATAGGTTTATTAGAGAATCTTTAGACGAACGACACAGACAAAAGCTTTAATAAAGTCACTGCGTTGCTTTGTCGTTTTCTCGCGACAACATTTTTTGGAACGACGTGTCGTAATTATCTACCTTTTGTCTTTTTTTCCCCTTTTATATTTATTTTCTTTCCTAATGAAAAAAAAAATCGAAAACCGTTGGAATCTCTGTTTCAGTATAGAATTATATATAAAAACAAATTTTATTTTCTGCATGCAGTTATTTTACTATAATTTAGTGGAGAAGTTAGAATTTCAAGGGATTTACAAAACCATATTTTCTCAAATAAAATCTACATAATTATCAATATTTGATCATTACATAACTTAAAATTTAACATCCAATGTAAAAAACATGCACAAATATTTAGAAACATGACGTTTAAATCAATAAGAAAATATCACCATTTCCTTAGTTGTTTTTGTTTTGGAAAAACTGACAAACCTATGAATTTTGTAGGAAATTGTTAATTGAAGGGGTAATCGCATAAAAATATCCGAATTTTTACAAAAATCCTAAATAAATATCCGAATTATAAAATTATCATATAAATACGTGAACTTTTCAAAACTCCCACATAAATACCCAAATTTTTAAATTTTTTTCAAATCAAACAAACGCAACTGTTGACTCAGCAAAAAAAACTGTTGACTCAGCAAAAAACTACTGACTCAACATTTAAAAATATTATTAAATATCCAAATATTCATCTACATGTATTTAAATTAATATATACATATAAATTTACATATATATACAAATATATATATATATATATTAAAATAAAATTATTTATAATTAATAAAACACATATACACATAACTACAATATATATATATATATATATCATTACTAATGCATATATAT
>NW_010968505.1:4187437-4248378 GCF_000463585.1 Tarenaya hassleriana | reverse complement strand
TTTTATTTTTAATATATATATATATATATATATATATTTGTATATATATGTGAATTTATATACATATATTTTGTATATATATGTAAATTTATATGCATATATTAATTTAAATACATGTAGATGAATATTTGAATATTTAATAATATTTTTGAATGATGAATCAACAGTTTTTTGCTGAGTAAGCAGTTTTTTTTTGCTGAGTTAGCAGTTTTTTTGCTGAGTCAGCAGTTGCGTTTGTTTAATTTGGAAAAAAGTTAAAAGTCTGGGTATTTATGTGAAAGTTTTGAAAAGTTCAGGTATTTATATGATAATTTTATAGTTCGGATATTTATTTGGGATTTTTGTAAAAGTTCGGGTATTTTTATGTGATTACCCCTTGAAAAATATATATACTAATACATATATCTTTATATATAATTAAAAAATATATATACTAATACATATATATTTATATATATAAATAAATATATATAAAAATTTAAATATATTTATTTTATATATTTATACGTATATATATATATATAAATATAGTTATATTCAGTGTGTATATATATTTATATATATAAATTTAAATACATGTATTTTATATATTTATTTGTATACACATATGTATAAATATAGTTATATTCTGTGTAAATAAAACTATAATGTATATATATATATGAATTCGAATATGTATATACATAAATATATATATATATACGTATAAATATTCATATATGTATATATATGTATGTGTGTATGTATATATATAAATATTTATATGTATAAACATTTATGTAAGTAATATATTAATGTTATATGATATCAGAAGTTTAATTTGGAGAAGTTGGATGATTGCCAATTGAAACTCTAGGGTTAAAGAGGATTGAGTTGGAACAGTGAAAGGATGGGTGACCTACTTAAAAGTGAGTTCGGGGATTAAATTTCAGAGCTTCAGGATCATGGTCGGGGTCGAGATCAGGAATATGTTTTGAATTTTTCTTTGAAATATTTCAACTGATTTCGGTTGAAAATTCCGTTGGAATTTTCCAATGGATATCGGTTGGAAATTCTGGATTGCGATTAGAAATCCGTTGAAAAATTCCAACGGATTGCGGTTGAAAATTCTGTTGGAAATTTTCAACAGATTGCGGTTAGAGATTCGTTGGAAATTTTCCAACGGAAAAATCCGTTGAAATTCCGTTGAAAATTCCAACAGTTGTCCAACAGACACCGATATCTAACGATGAAATTCCAACGGATTTATCCGTTGGAAATCCGTTAGAAACATTAATTTCCAACGGAAATTTGGGGCCATTCTTTTTGTAGTGATAATTATACTCTTGTGTATTTGATTTTGATATTATAAATGGAAAACCATATATATATTTCCAAACTAGAGGAAAGTTATGGTAAAACTTTGTTTGAAATGATGTGGTAGAAAGCAAAGCGCGAATCCTATACCAAAGGTGTGTCCTTCCCCGTCCTCTCGTACTAGAGAAAGGTCCTCTCAATACTTTAACGTCTACACCGTATATGAACCGAACTGTCTCAATCTTCTGCATAAAAATTCAAATAATTTTGTAGATTGGTATAAATTTTTTAGAAATGCAACTTTTCATGGCTTAAAAAACTGTCAAACTTAAGTGGGACCTAACCCAACACTTTACGGCACGAGCTGACGACAGTCATACACCACCCGTGTCTTGCCGAAGGCACCTTTCTCTTTCTAGAGGATCCGCAGCATGTCAAGTATTGGTAAGATTTTTGTAGTTCGGATATTTATTTGGGATTTTTGTAAAAGTTCGGGTATTTTTATGTGATTACCCCTTAATTGAATGAACAATTGAAAAGAATAATTTGATTGTAAAAGAACAATACGATAAATTGAAAATCATATGATTAAGATTAATATATACGTTGAAATATAGGGGTATAAAATTATAAAACGTGTGCAATCATATTCAATAAAAATACCCATTTTTTTTATATTGGACTCACTGATATAAAACCATGTAATCCCATATTCTAAAATCCTTATCTTTTAAATTTGAAACCTGTTATTACTAGATTCACGACACATCTTTATAGATGTTCTATGTATAGAGATATTTTTATATTACATTTTATTTACTATAGATACTAAAAATAAAACAAGATAGAGATAGAGAGAGAAGGTCGGGGGCCCAAAGGTGTAAAGTGGCAGCAACTATGAAGGGCGCCTTGTTAGTTGTTGTTATGACTCAGTCACTCTCTCTCCCATCCCATCACCCTTTTTGTTTTTTCTTCTTTTTCTTCTTCCTAAAATTATAGAAAATAATCATATTTTTTCCCTTTTTTTTATTGTCTTTTAAATATTGGGAATTTTTTTATAAACAAATAATTACAAAACATTACATATCAGAACAAGCACATCATGACTATTTAAAAGAAAAAAAATATTGACTGAAAAACACCAACTTCTTGAAAAAAAAGATGTTTGATTTCGGTTCGGTTCAATTCGGTTATTTGCTTAATAACCGAACGACTGAGGAAGTTGAATAACCGTTCGGATTCGGTTCGGTTTGATTAATAACCGAATAATCGCGGTTAACCGAACGGTTATTAGGATTTTTATAATATTTTAATTTTTATCCTTATTATTATTAGTGTTATTTTTTTGTAGTTCATTTGTACCTTATGTGTTTCACCTAATAAACCATAAAATTTAATATTTTTAATTTTTAATCTAATTATTGAAATTTTTGTAGATTTTTTGTAACTTTTTTGGAGGATTAATTATTTTATGAATTTATTTGGATAGATATTTTGAAGTTTGTATAGGATTAATATTCTTTTTTTTAAAATATATCATAACCGAACCGAACCGATCTAAAACCGAACCGAATAAGCTGAAAAATTTAACCGTTTGGTTATAATTTTATTATGCAAAAACCGATCCGAAAACCGAACCGAAATGCAAAATGGTCACCCCTATTATGTTTGATGTTAGTTGTAATCAAATAAAATTAAAATTGATCAAGTAACCTTATATTTTGGGTCATTGTTTAGATTAACATATAGAATCGTTGAAGTTATGAAGGAGCACATTCTAGATATTTTTAACATCATCACAACCTTTTTTTTTTATTACAAAATCTATATTATTGTATCAATATCATTTATATCCACCCTTACATTATAAATTTAGGTTTCATTAGTGGCTTTGTATTGATAAAATATAATTGATATATCAATCTATGTCGCATAATATATTTTATGATTTGTATTTGGTGATAGATATAGTACAGGGCTGTATATTATGGGAAAATGATACACAAATCATTTAATAATTTGTACTAATACGATCCAATATCTTTTACAGGTTTGAACCGTTATAGGTCATAAATAATATTAATTTGGTTATATTGATAAAATAAACAAAAAGTATACATATTTTCATTAATTTTATACAGAATAATTTAAATAATTAATATCAACTTTAATATCACTAGAAACGTATCACTTTTTTGGAACCCATTATTTATTACGACTTTATTCCAAATGCATGCACATTGTTTAATCGGCAAACCGGGTTCGAGTTGCTTCCGGTTTTCACTGGTACGGCCGACACTAGTAAACCAATTTGGTTTTGGTTTGCTCCGAAATGGGTTTGCACCCTAAGGGAAATGTGAACAAATACACGAAAGTGTTGCGAAAAAATACGAAACTTTACGTTTTAAATTGGTTCAACTTTTTACAATTGAATGACAACGAATTTTAAATTGTATATTTAACATCTAATGAATCCAATTGATATTAAAAATACGAAAATTTCCTCTTGGAAAAAGGTGAGATTTACATTATGTTAATATCATGAAACTTTTATTTTAATTGGTTCAACTTCTTTTTTTTTTTTTGCATAATCTCTTCTGCATAGTACAATATGAGTTACCATATCATATAATATGTGTTTAATGATGCCCAAAAATGTTTGATTTTAAAATAATTTCTCACCAGAATTTTATTTTTTTGAAAGAGAGAGAGAGAGAGGAGAAAAAGTGCTTTTGTTGCAAATTGATTTGCAACAAGAAACCCTCCTCTGTCTTTAGCTGGTTGGCTCTTTGAACACAATGGAAAAACAAGAACAGAGGCATGAAATTATTACACTGAATAGCGTCAGTGCCTAAGTAATGCACAGATTCATCGAAGTTTGAAGGTTTTTGTACTGCAATTAGGGTTTTGTTAGATGTCGGGAATTAGTAGTAAAAATGTGATTTTTTTTTCTGGGAAGGGAATAGAAAAAGATGAAGACGAGTGTCGTGTGGGTTCTGTTCTGTCTTGGCTTTGTCTCTCCCCCCACCTCTCACATTCTCTTTCTCCACCAAATTGCCTTTTATTTCCTTTTTCCTTTTTGCTTTTTTTTTTTTTCTTTTTTGATTTTTTTTTTCATGTCTGCAATTGTCTACGTCTGTTCCTTCTGCTCCCTCTTCTCAGTACCTGCAAATGGAGGAAGAAGAATCATACTTTGAAACCCTTCTCACTGTTTGATGCCCACGCTTCTCTCTCTCTCTCTCTCACTCTCAGTTATGATTCCAACCATACCCATCTTTCCTAGTTATAGAAACTTTTTAAATTAGCTCCTTGCGTGGATTCTTGTCTTTAATTTTGCTTCGAAAAGGAAAGGGCTTGTCACTTCAAAGTCTACGAATTTCGCTATTTCCTTTGATGGGTCTTTATTGTTTTGTTGTCATTTGATCAGAGCGACCTAGTTTTTGCTCAAAGGAGTGAACTTTTTTTTTTCGGAAGGTTTCATGGAATTTGACTTGAACCATGAAGCTGCGTCCGTAGGGGAGAAGAGCGATGATGGAGGAGGGCTTGTCAAGGGTAGTTCCGGTAATTCACCGTCTTCTTCTTCCTCTTGTTCTTCTGGGCTATCATCTTCTTCTTCAGCTTCTGCATCTTCCATATACTCTGAGCTTTGGCATGCCTGCGCTGGTCCTCTCACTTCACTGCCCAAGAAGGGCAATGTGGTCGTGTACTTGCCACAAGGTCACTTGGAGCAAGGTGCTATGGTTTCATCTTCAGCACCTTTATCTCCCATGGATATTCCCAAATTTGATCTTCAGCCCCAAATCTTCTGCAGGGTTGTGAATATCCGATTACTTGTAAGTTTGTCCTTATCAGTGATCGACTAATGTTATCTAACATTCTCTTGTTATGATTTTTGTGCTAAATGCATTCTTGGACTACTCTTGAACAAGTTATTGTGGCCGATGTTTTCCAAATCGTGTTCTCTTTTGAAAAAGGCAAACAAGGAGACTGATGAGGTCTATACACAGCTTACCCTGCTTCCTCAGCAAGAGGTACTCTGTTTTTCTTCTTTGACACTTCTCTTACTTTTTGATCTATGCTTGGAATGGGAAGGAAAGCTTCACATAATGTGTCTATGAGAGGCCTGCTTCTGCATTCTACTTGAACCAATTTGGTTGATGATTGTTAAATAGTTCCTGAATCGTGTAGGTATTGCTGTATCCCCAGATTCTAGGTGAGATTTTTCATTGGCTCAATGCTGTCTGTAGATGCCATGGTAGATGAGATTCTTACAGGAATTCTGTGTATGCTCTGTGATTTGAAGAATCCTTGTCTAATTTAGGGGATAACAGAAATATGTATCTTTGAAATTGTTGTTTTGCTTTTTGGATTTCCATTCTTCCCGATTGTGATGATACGTAGATGAAAGTTCTTGGATGTTGTAGCTAGCTGTTCTAAATTTGGAGGGGAAAGAGCTCCTGGAGCTGGGAGGGGATGGAGAAAGGAATGGAAGTTTGTCTACAAAACAGACACCTCATATGTTCTGTAAAACCTTAACGGCTTCTGACACGAGCACCCATGGAGGGTTTTCGGTTCCTAGAAGAGCTGCTGAAGATTGTTTCCCTCCTCTTGTACGGTTGTTTGGATCTCCTATTAATCAAATTTTTCATTTTGTATTTCAACTTTCTTGTTCAAGTCACTTAATTGAGCATTTTGATGGATATCAGGACTACGATAAGCAGAGGCCATCTCAAGAGCTTGTTGCAAAGGACCTCCATGGAGTAGAGTGGAGGTTTCGGCATATTTATAGAGGTAGCTCGGCACTATCTTTTGGATGATTCATCTCTTTTCTTGTTGGTGCAGACCAAAGTTTTTATCTTTGTTTCTGTTACTTCAGGTCAACCAAGGAGACATCTGCTCACCACAGGTTGGAGCATATTTGTCAGCCAAAAGAATCTCGTCTCTGGTGATGCAGTTCTCTTTTTGAGGTAAGTCATTTTAGCAAAACGATAGCTACAGAAACAAGATTCTTTCT
Source organism: Tarenaya hassleriana (assembly GCF_000463585.1). NCBI lineage: Eukaryota > Viridiplantae > Streptophyta > Magnoliopsida > Brassicales > Cleomaceae > Tarenaya > Tarenaya hassleriana. The sequence goes on along the minus strand of NW_010968505.1, from coordinate 4,242,068 downwards.
AGCTATCAGATGTAGAGAAAAGGGTGGATGTTCTGGTTTGATCTTGGTGTTATGAAGCTATTGATCTGCAAAATCTTGAACATTTTTCGTCTTTTCTTACAAACATATACCATCTAATATGAATCTGCCTTTTTTAGAGGGGAAAATGGGGAGCTGAGACTAGGAATCAGAAGAGCTGCTCGGCCAAGGCATGGACTTCCTAGTTCTGTTATTGAGCAGAACTCATTCTCGAACATTCTCTCTCTCGTGGCTAATGCAGTGTCTGCTAAAAGCATGTTTCATGTATTCTACAGCCCACGGTACCAACACCAAAACAGTTTCTACATATGTGAAAGTGTTTCTCCCGCACAAAGTGGAATGAAAACAACATAGTGTCGCTTCATGGTGTTCATATGCAGTGCCACCCATGCGGAGTTCATAATTCCCTATGAGAAGTATATGGCATGCATCGGGAATCCTGTGTCCATAGGCACGAGATTCAGAATGCGGTATGAAATGGATGACTGTCCTGAAAAAAGGTATTCTTGTTAATGTTTTGTGTGGCAGGATGTGGTTTTCTTGCAAGACCAATGAGTTAGTTAGTGTTTTTCTTGTAGATGCACTGGTGTAGTGACTGGAATCAGCGACCTAGACCCGTATAGGTGGCCAAACTCAAAATGGCGGTGCTTACTGGTGCATCCTCATTTTCATCTTTCCAGTTCTCATGATCAAACAATCGGAAATTTGCTTTATCTCAATCCACCTTTTCTTATTTGACATTGTTTGGTAGGTACGGTGGGATGAGTCTTTCATGGGAGATCACCAAGAAAGAATTTCCCCTTGGGAGATGGATCCTTCGGTGTCTCTCCCACCCTGGACCATTCAGCCATCTCCAAGGCCAAAAAGGTCTCGGATAGGTCTATTGAACACTCCACCCGGAAATCCCATAATGGGTAACCAACGTACATGTTCTTCTTTGCTGTTTACCCATTTGCATCATGTCCTGAAAACAAATTGTCCCTTTGTTCATGTGTTCTTGATGCAACAGAAAGGGGTGCATTTTTGGACTTTGAGGAGTTGGTCAGACCCTCTAAGGTCTTGCAAGGTCAAGAAAATATAGGTTTTGCATCACACGTACATGGATGTGATGTTATGAACCGCCGAAAACTGGATATTACAATGCAATCTCACCCAAATCCGGTTTTTGTTCCTTCTGGAACGATGGCTAAATTTGATGAGTTTATAGATGCCACGACCCGTGCCTACTCAAGCGTTTTGGACCTGGATAGGTTTCCAAGGACCTTGCAAGGTCAAGAAATTTGCTCGTTTCGATCTTTACCACAAACAGCTGCTTTTAATGCAACTGCTTCTGGAGCAACCATTCTTGGATGCAACAATCCCTTTTCTTTTCAATCCAACAGATCGAGTTTCTACCCGCTTGCGTCACAAGGGTTCAGAAGCTCTGGTATTCCATATCACAACTTATACAACATTGGAGAAGAGCCTTCGAGACGGCATTGTCACATGATGAGTTGTCCTAGGGAGACAGGTGCTGTCGTGAACAGAGTACAGAACATGGGTACGCAAAAGGAGAGTGTCTTGCCAGAAAAAGTTCCCACTGATTCAGGCTTGATGACAGATATGACGAACGGGCAAAAGGATGATGATTTTAACAGGAAAGTCCCAGCGGGATGCAAACTTTTTGGATTCTCCTTACCTGCTAAGACAACTGCATCAAACCCAGAAAACTCAAGTAAAAGGATCTGCACAAAGGTGAGATCTTTAATCAATGTTTGCATCTTTGGCTTGAAGCAGCACTCTCCAAATGCCTCTTCTTATCGTTTTCTCTGATGTGGGTTTTGTTAATTGGTTTGAAGAAGGTTCACAAGCAAGGCAGCCTTGTGGGAAGGGCTATCGACTTATCCAGACTCAATGGGTATGATGACCTCATTACAGAGCTGGAACGGTTATTCACCATGGAAGGGCTTCTCCATGATCCAGACAAAGGATGGAGGATCTTATACACTGACAGCGAGAACGACATGATGGTTGTTGGTGATGATCCATGGCGGTAAGTTCCTCCATCTCTTATGTTCCATTAGCAGTTTTCTTGGCATCCGTATGATATCTGCAAATTGTATCGTCAAGCTGAGAGAAAACCCTGAACTTGGCTCTGATATGGTGTAGACAAAGTTCCTGTTTTCATATGTCGGAAACAAGTTCATCGATGTCAAATCTTGCTATTCTTGCTGTCTGGGAGACTAATGTATACTGATATATACATAAAAACAAAATGGGTTTTGGTTTTTGGCAGTGATTTCTGCAGAGTGGTGGCGAAGATTCACATATACACAAAAGAAGAAGTGGAGAAAATGAACCTGGGAAGCATCAACGAGGATAACCAGAGTTGCTTGGAAGAAGCTGCTCTCATGGTGGAAGCATCGAAATCATCTTCTGTGAGTCAACCTGATTCCTCTCCGACCATAACTAGGGCTTGATGAATGGTTTAAGATTAGAAACCCTACAGTTTGGTCTGCATTTGCTTCGGTCTGCTTTAGAAAAGACATAAAGCCTCAATCTTTATTGGTTGTTTCTGTCTAGGTTTCATGGGTTTGGATTGTAAAAGATTTGGGATTCTCTTGAGATGTAATTTGATGGAAGTTCCAATGTATTAAGCGTGACACTATTTCGACACGGGCAGAATTTCAAGTATTGTCTCGATTCATGAATCGGATATCTGGAATTTCGGATATTTATCTACCGATTGAGATTGAGCATGAGGCGATGATGGTATTTGGGAATTAGGGTTAGGATGCTTCGACCGAATGGACCTGTACCACGTCTCAACCAATCACTCGGGTACATCCCTCTTTCTTCTCTTTTTCCTCCCCTCGATCTCTATCGTGGCACCCTCTCCGGTACCTGAACCCCGGCCGGATAATCTAACCGAGAAATCTGAAGGAACGAAACCGAGGTTGAATAAACCAGAAAACTCGGGTACTCAAACCTTGATCATCCGTGATTGCAACAGTTCATCTCTACCCTTAGTGGGTGTTCATGCATACATGTATATGCATATGCTGTAAGAAAAACAAAAGCTGCTAAAGACAGTTCTTGAAGTGGTTTTATTGCACGTTTCATGGAGAAAGTGTCTTATTACCATTTGTGCGAGTATGAATGATGATCTGTTAAGGTTATATTACCACATCTTCTCACCTAAATGCTGCTGCTACTGTTCTTTGAAGAGTTCACGACCGATGACAATCCTTCTGATCTCACTTGTTCCAGCTCCGATTTCGTACAGTTTTGCGTCCCTGAGAAGGCGGCCTGTCGCATACTCGTTTATGTACCCGTTTCCTCCTAAACATTGCACGGCCTGCACATAGGCATCATTGTCGCCTTTTCAGTCCCAAAATCACATCACAAGTCTTATTACAGGACATGTTTCCGACTTCAACTAGCTTGCTGTTTGGTTTTCAGACATGACATATATAACTCCTGCTTTCTTGATAATGTAATGAGATTTCTTGAATTTCAGGTGATCGAATCTAAGTTGTTTTGGTGCACCCGATAGCCAAATTCGTCAGGACTGCCAGTCAATCTTGTCATATGAACGAGATAGAACTCGAAAACGAGGAGTCTAGTAAGACGGTAGTACTTGACCTGTAAAGCAACTTGAGTCGCTCTTTCAGCTGCGCAAAGAATCACTCCGGCGCAATCCTACAGTAAAACACGCAAAACCACATGAGTTTTATACCGTAATTCCTCGTCCATCTTGACGTGAACAGCAGAAAAAGATATCGAGGAAAGATAAAGTACGTGTCTCGATAAAGCACCTTAGGATCAATTTTTCCACTGTCGCATTCTCTTGCAACTGAGTAGACGTATGATCTGAAATGTGCCGAGAAACAAAACCGTCTGTTCTTATTCTCTTGCCGTGTGATGAAATAAAAAAAACGAGATCAGGGTATTACGAAATTTTCTACCTTGAAGATTGTAATGCGGTGTACATATCCGCAACTTTTCCCTGAAATTTTACATATACACAGCCGAAAACATCATTCTGAGCGTTATTATACCGTGTTTATGTTGTGATCAAGGAAAAGTTTGTAATAGTTCAAGATCAACCTGTATAAACTGGAATTCCCCGATTGGACGGCCAAACTGTTCCCTCTGACGGATATACGGAAGTACTTCATCAAGGCAAGCTTGCATTATACCGAGTGGCCCGGCGGCTAACACAAGCCTTTCCAGATCCAAACCTGACATAAGGACATAAACACCTGCAAGTTTGAAAAACCAGACATGAAGGTGAGACAAGTACCCGGCAAGTGCTTGAACTTTACATCCATGTATACTTGAACCTATAGAGAAGTGGAATCCGACACTGAGATTTAAGCAAAACATAACCTTTTCCTTCCTTTCCGAGGATGTTTTCTTTTGGGACAAAGCAGTTCTCGAAAACAAGCTCACACCTGGTCAGAGAAGACACGTTAGAAAAAAGGAATATAATCCGAAAAAAGTGATACTTGTTCAGAGCATATGGAACAAAATTATTACGTATCGCTTCCCCTCATTCCCAGTTTGTCCAGCTTCTGGGCAGTACTGAACCTGCAAATCAACCGGCAGAAATGGGTTTAAGGAAGAAATTTATTTCCGGTCTTTCTTCCATTAAAATGTCCTGTTCATATGGCTCCACTCTTCTTTTTCTTCACAACAATGCTTAGAAAGGAACTTACAACTTAACTAAACATGATTAAGAAAGATCACATACCCTGGCATTCCTTTCTCTATAATAAAGGCCGTGATTCCTTTAGACCCCGCAGTTATATCGGTTTTCGCATAAACTACCTGATCCAACCCCAAAAGAATGATAGAACACCGTTAGATTTAGTAAATAAACGCATTCGCGTAATGCTATGGAATTAATATGACCAGACAAGATAGAGGGCAAGATCACAACCAGAGTCTGAGCAACTGGACCATTCGTGCACCACATTTTGTTCCCGTTAAGTATATAACCGCCGTCTACTTTCTCAGCTTTGCATTTCATGCTGACAACATCGGAGCCGGCTGAAAAGAGCACAGACAAGTGGATCAAAAGTACATGAAGGGAACCCCTCTCTCTCTCTCTCTCTCTCTCTCTCTCTTTGCAATCTTATTTCAGACACAACCTCGGGACAAAACTCTCAGTAAAACAAGATGTGACTTACCATTGGGTTCACTCATTGCAAGAGCACCAACATGCTCTCCACTGATAAGCTTCTCAACAACAAAAAATTGGTTAGCTAATGAGAGAGTGAAAAAAGTAATCGTCGACATATGGAAAAGATCGAATTACTGTCTTCCTTCCTGATAATCATTTATGAAGTAAGATTTCTACAGCAAAACTATTTGCAAAGGGACCATTAAGACATTACTAACAAGCCCAGACAACTGCATAAAAACTCGGATGAGATTGTACCTTTGGCAAGTACTTTTCCTTTTGTGCAGGAGTTGCATTCCTCGCCTGTTGAATGGAAGTTAAATCTGTCTCTTGTCTTGTAAAAAGCAAACACAACGAAGAAACGTTTTTCAGGCTTGTGTTTACCAATTGGTTGATGCAAAGGTTGGAGTGGGCACCATAGGACAGACCAACCGACCCTGAGGCCCGACTGATTTCTTCCATGGCTATACAATGATACAAGTAACCAAGACCTAGACCTCCATATTCCTCTGCAGGAAAACCAAAAGATTTGTGCTTTCAAGTACCCTTTTAAACTTTGATTGAGAAAACAGCAGACAAGACAAGAGATCTACCCGGTGCAGTTATTCCATGGAGATTGAACTCACCCATGAGCTTCCACAAGTTCACATCCTGATTAAGCAAGATAGAATTAAACACACGAAAACAGCTGAGAAAAGGTAAAGAGTATGGGACAGGAAAGAAACGAGAGGGGTGGAAGCAGACAAACCTTAGGAAATTTATTTGACTGATCGATTTGTGATGCGTGAGGGGCAATGGTATCTTGTGCAAACTTTGAGACACTTTCTTTGAACTGCAATCACAGTGTTAACCCAGAGAGAGAGAAGTTGTCAGTCTCAACAGCTAATGATTCAGAGTTTCCTAAGATCCCAAATAACAGGACAAAGCCATAAAGTACATAAAGGAGAAGGAATTCTACAGTGTGTAACTCGATACCCAGAATCTGAAAATTTAAGCAAACATGGTAAACAAGTAAACTAGTTATTCACGAGAAACCCATTGAAGAACAGTGAATTTCATGTATTTCACAGACAAACAAATCCACTGAAAATGAACTCTGAGCTCCTCCAAATCCAAACCTAAAATTTTCAACACAAACGACTGTATATATATATATATAGAGAGAGAGAGAGAGACCTGTAATTGAGTGTCGTCGAAGAGGAGAGATGACAGAGAAGAGAACTTCCTCTGTGTTCTAATGGCGGAACCAAGAAGCGATCTGGTGGCGATAAGTCTCTGCATCTCCGTTGTTCTTTCTTTCCAGGGCAAGAACAAGATCCACCTTTCACCAAAAAAAAAAGAACAAGATCCACCGGAGCGACAAGAACTCCAGATCAACTTTATTTTGTTTGCGTTTTGTTTTAAACTATAACAAAACGACTATTTATAGATAACCTATATACCCTTTTATTTTTCAACAAAAAAAAAAACTTTTATTTTTAAAACAATTATTTTGATAATTATCCAATAACGTTTGAATTTGATCAGGACCGCCACGTGAAGCTAATTATCGATTAGGAAAACTAATCTAGAGGCTAGAATTTTGAAACTCGCATGCTTTGAATTAAAACATAATTATCAACGTCATCGAAATGGTTAAAAACATAATTCATGGATAGAGAAATTAATTGGGATTACAGAATTATCTTAAACTCAAATAAAATCCAGATCCAGATATTTTGTTAGTGTTGATATGACCGATGAGTCAGACTCAAGATACGATCCACGTCCAGATTCCGTGAGACACTCGTCTTATTCCAACTTAGTTATGTATTATTAGTATCAATGTTAATTTAATATTATTATCTTTAGGTCGGAAGATAATCATGCCCAATCAAAAAAAAAAAAAAAAGACAAATACTTGCTTTAAAAAAAGGTGAGATTATGAAACAAAGTATGTGGCCGCAAAAGGACACAACAGGAAAACCACACAGAGACATGAACAATAATGATCTATGATCTCAGCCTTGTAAGTAAAACGACACCCACACAGACAATTTCAAAGGTGAATTCATTAAATTCACATTGCGGATGGAAAAGAGCCCAGCGAATGGTGTGATGTTTTTTCTTTTTGTGGGTATATAAATAAGAAAAAATAGGAGAGTGGGCATTTACAAGTGATGCTCTACTTTCTCTATGGCTCTCTCCTTAGACAGAAATCCGGCTTGCCTTATGGTTTCCCCGCACCTTTACAAATGACAAAACAAAGAAAAGAAAGCACCTTTTTCTTCACAGTCAAAAACCCATCAGAAGAAGACAATTTACCACAAGAATGGAATCAAGCAGAAGCCCCTCTCCCCCTCCATTAACACTTGCAGAAAACGAGTCTCTGCTTCGAACTATATCATCCTGCACAAAACCCGAGCTCGGGGTGAAAAAAAAAATACTGTAGAGAGTTTAAAACAGTGTAAACAAACGAGCTCGGAATATAACTGAACAAATCGCTTACTCACGGGAATCGGAAGGCGAGAGTGGAGGAATCAAGGATAGCTTGGAGAACTCCCACCTGCTGTTTGGTGCTTCTGATTGTTCTGTGGATATTAGTGTTAAGAATCAAATGACACCCAAAAAAAAATATCATCCCACCATATGGTCCAAGAAACAAACGGGGGGAACGGGGAACGGGAGAGGGTAGAGACGGCAGTATCAGCCGGAAAAAAGAAAGAATCATTGCATATCACTCAGAAGAGTCGGAGTCAATGGAGAGAAACAGCCGGGGCCTTACAGAACGCTTCTGCCGCGGGAACAAGAATGGACTATCTGATCTTCGTCTACTTGCTTTCTCTGGCCTGCTCCCATTCATTCCCAGAAGCAATGAAGCTGCAAATACCCAGTCACAGTCAGTACCAGTAATAATAATAATTTTTTTTTAAAAAATAGGCATGAAATAGAGCACCTTGACCTGAATAGATAAGAGAGGACTGTCCATAAGAAAGAGCAATATTTTACTTAACAGAGGTCTTTTAAATTGGTTACATACCCGAGCATTTCATGGGCGAAGAAGATGAGAATAGAGATACATATAAGTCTAATGCTAATAACCACTAGTTAGATTCTTACTGATAACTTAGTTTAAGTCAGGGAACAAACCGGTCTCTGTCAATGTATCCAAAGCGTCTTCCCTTCCAGAAATCGGCCGGTTTACGTTAAGCCCGTTTGTGGGTGCCGCCTCACCATGATTTCCATGATTCCCACATGCGCTATCACCTAGACTAAGCGAGATCCAATCATCGTTACGGATATCGTTCGACACATCAGCCTGGTTTCTAAAACTGGACTGAGTTGAGGCATCGGGTTTTGCTGGGAGAAATATTTGAAGTGAAGGATCATCTCTGCTAAATGCCAGAGGATTGTCAACTAAGCCATCATTTGCGTCTGCCTCGGATCGCCCAGCTGAGTCTGGGACCATAGGAACAGATGCCATGGATGTCTCCGGAGCCATGGTGTACCCACCATCTATTGCAGGGAGACAGTTCAGTGAACCATGAGGCAAACCGATCATACTTTCTGAGATGTCAGGATCAGGTGCAAATAGTTGGAAACCTGGACCTCCATGAGTTTCAGGAGGCAACGGCCACAGAAAATCATCATCATCGTTGTTGAAAAGACCCAAGCCTGAATTGCCCCCGGCCACTGTGTTCGGGTCCTCGCAGTATGAAGTCATCATACCAGACGGGTGAAGTTGAAAATTTACCCCGGTATCAGTTTGATTGCCGCCATTGTAAGCCGCTCCGGATGTAACCAGGACATCGTTTTCACCGTCTGAATCGCTTAGAACGATCACTTCCGTATTTCTAGCTGATGCAGGCGGATTCCGGTCAACAAAGTTATACCCTGAATCAACATTCATGGATATAGAATCGAGCTCAATCCCGTTGTTTGGGAAATCAAAGGCTCCAACAGCTTCTTGATTTACACTTCGCTCATCACCATCCCTACCACTTCCAGTGGCACTACTACTCATTGGTATAATTTGCTGCTCCTGATATCTTAGCTTCTCTTCTCTGTTTCCAGATGAAAAATCATTGGTATTAGGTTTGCTAACTTCCCAAATGCCATTGCTCTTCCTTATTCCAAATTTCAGACCAGTCGGACCATCTGAACAACCTTCTTGTTTAACTAGGGTCAATGTTTCCGCCTTTGGTTTAACCTCATCAGCAGAAGGGCAGAGATTACCATCAGCCAAGTGCCACTGTGTGAGTTCACCCAATTCCCTACGCTCATTCTCAGTTTTTGACTTCACACGCCAAGAACCATCAGGCTTCACTTCAATTTCAGTCACATCCTCATCACAATGTCTCATCTGTAGTGCGTATAGACCAAGGAGGTTCTCAATGTACAGTATTAAAAATATCAGATAACCAAAATCCAAGAACTATATGGAATTTACCTTGGACGTGACACGGTTAAAATAAGGATCCATGATTATATGCTCCAGCGAGTAGTTCTTCAGGCAAATTGGGCACTGCCACTATCGTTATGCAAACAAGAGAACAATAGATTCAAGAAAATATCAGGGAGATATGACGGTTATCTAGATTACATTAAGAGATCTACCTTTCTGGAACGTTGATTCAGCTCCACAAACACCTCGAGGTCAAAACAGCCCATGTGTGCACAGGGTTTAAATCTCCCAGCAACTTTTATCCTGGAACCGCTCATCTAATTACAGGCAGAACAGAAAAGATGAACACAAATCAGTCACCAAAATATGGAACCAAATACACAAGATTAACCATTAGATAGTCCAAAGAGAGATACAGAACAATATGATAAACCTACAATAACTACAGATGTAATTGTGAGTATAAAACCCAAGCTACAAGCTACTGAGAGGTCTTACAGGACAACGCAGATTAATAGTGAAGAAATCTGCAACGACTTCAATGTCACTATCACTGTCGGCATTATCACCTCCAGTTCCACCTCCAACACATCGGCATACACGGGCAAGAGCCTCCTCGAAAGGCTCACCTTTAGCCTCCTCTGGAATCATATTTAGGACCTGGAATCAAATAACAGTAAAAATAAAGGAACTCGGAGAGACAATAATATTTAGTTCCTGCCAAGAATTGAAGCACAAAGAACCTCACAATAAACATCACTTCTCTAGCAATAGCCAAAAATATAGTTGACACAAAAAAAGAAAAAAAAAAAAGAAAACAATATTCTGCCACAAACTTACATTAAGAAAACAACAGTATTCTAAACGCTCAAGTTTTCATCCATGGATTACAAATGACTAAGTTCCATTCCTCACTTAAGGTCAAAGAAAAAAGTGTGCCACACACAAGCTGAGACCCTATAACTTGAAATCCGATACAGATTTCCGCATAACAATTTTCACATAAACTGGGAGAAAACAGAAATAACAAGATAAACCATCGGGCATGCTCATACACTAAATTAACACCAGGCCTCCGATAGATTAGAATTACTTGCGATACCAATTTTGAGTATTTTTATACACACTGTCAGGTTCCATTTGCAAATGCATGTACTTACTGCACCAGTGAACACCTTTGAACATTTTCCAAGTGGCATCTGATCAGTAAATAGAAGTACCTGCTGAAGAGTTATTCGCTTCACAAGCCTAACCCCAAAGCAAAAAACACGAGCATCGCATCCATTCAAGGATATCTTGTTAATACCATCCCTGATACAAGGTGTGATCTGCCAAAACAAGGAACAGGAGATGTGGACATACAGCATCATTAATTACATGTGTTTGATATAAGTGGCACATGAGAAACAAAACAAGAACAAAAGACCATAACCGCAAAGAGATGAAATACGTACAATTTGTCCATCATCACGGCCATTGGCTCCTAGAAGCTGTGACCCAGGTCGGTTAATAGCACGGACAGGTATACCTACAAAAGGATAACAATTTACCATGATTCCCACATCAGATAACATGTTATGAATCTTATTCAGTAAGATCGTGATTTACACTAACAAGAAAATTTAGATATTCTATAGAAAGTAGCATGAAAAGAACAAAACCCAAAGACTTTTCAATGCCTAAACAAACTAACGAGTTTATAACTATATTTAAGGAATGCATGATCCCACAGTTCTTAGTAAATCTTAATAAACACTGAGATTAAAACTTTACAGATCAAGTATAATTGCAGAGGATGTGACCGGCATACCGTTGACCTGCAGATCAGCATACTGAGGCCACTGCATCCTGAACTGAACTTTGTCATTCAAAAGCATACACCATGCCTGGAAAGAATAACATGGACTGCCGGTTAAAAATATACAAGTAGACGATAAAGTCAACTGCTTACCTAGTTAAGATCACCAACCTGAACATCATACTCTTGTTTCGCCACCAAGTCCTTGTCCGCCCTTGTGATTTGGAACGTTCTCTCCAGACTCTGCATTGGGTTTGTACTGCAACGTTTTAAACAGGAGTATTAAAACAAAGCAAAATCTGTCGTAATGTTTCTTACAGACAAATTGCACATCTACCCCAGGAAACGATAATTGTCAATACTCAAGACAATTGAACAAATGCTTCCATAATTCTGAGCTTGAAAGGCCACAAAACAATTAGGAAGAAGGAAGGCAGTCCACTTAACCCTCAATGTTCCGCAAGCAGTAGCCATACTTGACACTTTAGTCTACCATTCTTCTGACAAATTCTCATAATAAAAAGTCTTCCCATCACTAACAACTAACTCGTATAATGCCAATGATCCATCACTGAACTCATCATTGATAAAAGAACTGTGAAAGGAATAGCATTATTTAAGATGCAAAATGAAACAGGCAGCTGAAAATTGAAATATCATTCACACCAGTCCATTAAAGTGCTTTGGCTTTCCAAACAAAAAGTCTTAAAACATTTATAATTTTGAATGAGAGCATTGCCAGGAATAAATGCACAAAAAATAATTTCCAATTATTCAATATCACAGTAGCACATCAAGTACGATATACTCACCCATCAGTTTGGATAGTTGTAGTAGTCAACTTTACCGGAAAAAGCGGATGCGCCACAGTGACCCAAAATCTGCAGAGAAAACACCATGGAGCATATCCATGAAAAGCTTCACAATTATAGGTATAATTAAGAGGTAAATCTAAAGAAACCGAGTGGATCTAATGACAAAAAACAAAACTAGCATTCAAATACACAGTTCTGGAAGACAGAAGAAAAAGAATCTGGAATGAAGCGCATATCCAATTAATTCTTTCTCTTCTTGAATTCTCTTAGGGGTGATTTATGGTGTGAGAGGATGAACGATATAATATAAACTATTAACCTAAAACTCAAAGTAAAGTAGGGAAACTATAGAGATACTCACGGGTCAGCACGGGTAAGTCTGCAGACTTCACAGTAAAATGAGTCAGGAAGAGATGGATTTCCATCCATCGGCTTCTCAGGGATAATAACACAGCCAACATGCTCCCAGATGTGACATCTGCGGTCCTCACACTGAAGTTACCAAATGAAAATTTAAACCAGTAGGGGTGACAAAAAAAAATCTATCCATACATTTTAACAAGCTTTCATCACACAATTAGCCACAATAAATCACAAGTGGCTTAACTGAGAAGATAAACAAGATTTGAAACAGAGAGCTACTCTAATTACCTGTACCATTGAGTCGGTATCTAGAGAATTTCCACAAATACACCGAACTTTAATATCAGATTGAAAGGGATCTTCAACTTCCCCCTTAACTTTCACATTACTGGCATCTGAGCCAACTTGTCCTTTTGATGCTAGATCACTTGCCCCAGATACTTGCATTTTCCTGTGAAGCACATAATAAATTGTGATACCAAAGAGAGTTGGATCACTAGTAACACTCACAAAGAGAATACTTGGCAGTTTAATAAACTGTAGCACAAACAACCACACACCTATAGGTATCATCGACTAGTTGTGCAACCTCATCCCTAGCCACCACATTCTTCTTAGACCATAACCTGGCAGCTGTCAATAGGCAAGAAGGACAGAAGCTTATCAGCCATGCATAGAGCTAGCACTGTTGAGTTTTACCTAATTTCTCTACAGGCATTAATAAAAAATTTCATTTACCTTCTTCATCTGAAAGCATGGCCAAAATCCGGTCAACAAGGTCCTGCACACAGATTTCCGAAAGATCAATTTGGGAACTGAAAATTTTATTGCAGCCTATAAAAATCGTGAAAATTTCCTGCTAACTAAGCTGAGAAATCTGTAAAGCGGAAACTTTGCAGAAAGTTCTAGCCTGTTTCTTTCCCTGTTTTGAGAGTCCAAGCTGAGTGAGCACATCCTTCAGCTCTTTTATCCGGAAATATGCAAGTTTATCCTGCAAAGATATCAGGATAAACTTTGAGGTAGACCGCAGTGACTGACATGGAGGCGAAACAAAACCCACTACTGCTACCTGGTCAAGACTAGCTTTTTACACCTAAAATGAACTAGAGACCGGACAATGAATGGGCATTAACAAAGAAACTCTTTTTTAAACCTTTGCACTTTGCACAATACATCATCATCAAATGATTACCAGATACTTTCATCCAACCCAGTAAAAGAACTCGTGTCCGAACAAATTTCACACCTACAAGCACAAAATCTCCAGGGAATACCTTGCAGCTAGTTATCAAATCCATATCTTAACCCTCAACAACGAGAAACACGAGCTCAGTTCAAAATAAGCAGCCGCAAACTCGAACAATCACTGATAGAGCCGACAAATTCACAGCATACAGTCTCCGTACAGCAGCCGACCTAAACAACGAGAAAAACAAGCAAAGTGACGATCATCCATACGATAATTTGATCACCGTTAATGAACATACCCAGCTCTTGTGGAAGGAAAAAAAAAGAGTAACCCAACCAAATAAAATCCGCCAAATGGAACAGAAATACAAACCCAGGGATCGGACACTGCACATCAAAACATCCGAACACCAATTTGATCAGAGAAAAATCGATGAATTAGGGTTCCTCCAAAAGACGCCAACAAGATTGTTCTGTTGCCTCTAGGATTGGGAATCCGAAGGGACACCGACCAGACGGAAGTATCGATCTTCTACGACGGGAAAACAAAAGAAGGGTAATCGGACCTGTCGCCGACATTCAAATCCGGTTCACTAACGGCAATACGTCCGGGTTAAGTTCCAGTGCGCTCACGTGCATAACTCTACAGCACACCACACGGTCCACACCTACCTTTATTAGACGACTTTTTTTCACCGTGTTTGGTATAATTTACAGTGTGGCAGCCGTACACATACGGTATCTTCTGGTGTGTTCAGATCTCGCCACGTCAGGATCCGAAGCGAATCCTACGGACGATTTCAACCGTTGGATCATCGGGGTCGGTTTATAAAATTGCAAACGTTTGAAGTTTCCATGTAAGCCCGTTTGTTTTGCCTTCTCACCAAATGAACCCCAATTTTCGTAAGTTACAATTGCATACCACACCTCTTTCATTAAGTAAAAATCCTATATAATTATATTATTAGGTGTTTATAGAACATGAGAACCTCTAATTAGATGGAATCGAATGAACAAATTCATTTTTTTACAGAGCAGCATTTATCAATGAAATGAATCTGAATTTATATATAAAAAATACTTGATTTCTTCTTAATTAGTTGATGATCCTCCCTATCACATTCAGTAATTACTCCCATGAAGCGCATATATTTCTCTAAATACTATACAGATATTCACTATATATAATTGTTCTTGTCACCTTTAGTTTACTGTTTTTTTTTTTTGTAATACTTGATTAATTTCCAACGTGTTGCATGGATTCTTCTTTCCGTGTATATATTAGTAAAGGGAGCCTGCATCTCTTTTTTTTTTTTTTTTTGTAGCAGTGATATTTGGATACGGATATGCTATTGGTAAGTCACGTGAAAATCGTGTAAAAGTCTTACGTTTCTGTTTCATTTGCTCCAATACATTCAGAGGATATGGTAAAAAAACGGTATGATCGTGGTCCCATGGAAAGAAACTTTCGCTCTCGGTCTCAAACGGACCGAGTGTGGGACCGACCCAAACCGAACCCACACTCGGTCCGAGGATTTTGGATTCGGACCGATTCGAATTTTTCGAATCTATAGAATCAAACCCGAAATTCAATTCTATAGGATTTAGGTTCGGGTTTCAGATAGATAAATATATATTCTAAATTAAATCGTTGATCTCTAACTTTGAGATTAGTGTATATTTTGGTTCAAAATATTCGGTTATAAAAAAAAAACGAGTGTAATAGAGAAAAAGTCCCTCCCGCCCTCTTTTTCGCTGCTTTTTTATCACCAAAAAAAAAGCGAAGAGAGAAGAAAAGAATCAAAACCCGAGTTGTTGGCATACACATATTCACACGTAATCTCCCATTAGTTATTGTCCCTTTTACTAATAAGGGCTATCCCTTGATAGTCTCTCACTTAAATAGCCCTTTTCTTTTATGACTATAATAAATGCATTGTCTTGGAGAGGGAGAGGGACAGGACAAAACAGCCTATACCCTGTAATAATTTCATATTATATATATAATATATATATAGAAAAGAGAGTACAATACACCATATACTATATTCCCCTTGCCGGATTCAGGATCCTGTTCCAAGATCTCCCCTTTCTTCCTTTTCAACGAGACCCAACAAGTTTTTATCCCACTTCACTGCTTGATCTGATCCTTTCTCTCCAAATCAAAGGGAGAAGAAATGCTAACCACGACTCTGAGTGGGAGCTATGGGTTTCCTCTCTGCCTCTACGGGATCACACAGCACTTGGCTCTCTCCAGAGAGTAATTATGTTTTTTTTTGTGTTCCTTGTTTGCCGCCCTTTTTGTTTGCTCTCCTCAGTGTCTCTGATCCTTCTCTGTTTGTTTCTTCCCCTTTTTTTTGTGTTTTATTGAAGGATGACTGAGCATGGCGAGAGAAGGAAAGAGATGACGACGACGATGATGATGAAGAAGAAGAAGAGAAGGAGATCATCAGAGGGCGAGAATGAGTCAACGCATGCAAATCAAGAGATAGAGAGCGAGAGATGGCTTCAAGAAGGGCAAGAGGCGAAAGATGTCGTTCTTTTGCTACAAGATCTGGGATGGTGCTCCTTTTCTCACATAGCCAAAGCCGCTTAAGTAAGCGTTTCTTCCTTTGACCCAGCTGGGGTCATGTCCTAAGCTACCGCTGTTCAAAATTCACCTGTCTTTAGCTGATTTTGGTGGGTTACATTGAAAACCAGGAGAGAGATTCAGAATTCCAGATCTTAAGCATCGTAACTCTGCTTTTGGTATATTTAATGTAAATACTCTTTTTTTTTTATTTATTTTTTGTTATAACCTCTGTAATCAGTGCCACGATGGTGTGATGCATCTTTATCCTTTCTTGTTTGTTTAGTATTCGAACCCTTTCAAGTAAATACGAGTTTTGTCCAAATTTACCGAAAACCAAATTTCAGGGTAAAAGCAGCATTCAGAAGAAAAAAAAAAAAAAAAGGCATTAAATGATTTAGGTGGTGGGATATTCAATGCGGCCCGGTTCGTCCCCACTTTGCCCAAAACCGATAACCAGAAGCACAACCAAACCCAAAGGTGTTTTTGGTCGACCAACGAAATACGATATTAGAGTGCTAATAAATAATCATTCGACAGCGCAGATAATTTAAGGTCGCGGAGAAAAATATTTAATTTATAGAAAGTTATCGTTCCAACAATTTAGAAAACTCGAAAATACTAAATTTCGGTAAAAATAATACTAAATATTCGGCGAGAATATAGGAATTTTGAAATTTTGGGAATATTTAGGACTGTCAAATCAAATGTCTAAGTAACTAACATAAGCTATAAAAATAAATAAATTAGTGCATAGTATAATGGCAAATAGGCCCTTGTTGGGCCAGCCCGTACAAAACTGGACTGACCCGTTTCGCATCCCTTTATCTGCCTGATATCTTAACGTCGTTAGATTTAACGTCATCGACTCGGCACGTTTGTGGTGTCTCGAGCCACTCTCCGTCACCGTTCTGTTTACTAAAGCCCTAGTTTAGTCTCCCGTCTCTCTACTTTCCCTCGCTGACTGTATTCACCCCAAACTCCGGCGGCTGAGACGACGTCGACGGCGGCGAGTGATCAGAGCTGAAAATTTGCGGCGGATTGAAGAGCGATAATGGCTGGAGATAGAAACGGAATTAGTCGACAAAGGCCGAACATACTGATCACCGGAACGCCTGGGACCGGTAAATCGACGGTGGCTTCTGCGTTGGCCGAGGCCACGAATCTCCGACATATATGCATCGGAGATTTGGTCAAAGAGAAGAATTTACATGATGGATGGGACGATGAGCTCGAGTGTCACATCATCAACGAAGATTTGGTGAGTTTCGAAATTGGGATAAATCACTAAAACCCTAAATTTTAGCGGCGTTACTGCGCATACGTTCATTCATTTTTCCTTCATTTTCGAATTTAATGGACAGCCTTTCGAATCCTCGTAGAATTTGTGCCTAGTAGTTCGTAGCAATAAGTTGGTTGTTCATATAGTCTGGGAGTTGTTTCCAAATTCTTTCCATAGAAAAAAAATTACACTTTTGAGCAGGAAACGATCGGTTTTATTTCAACTGTATGGCTGAATTGTTAATCGTGGGGCTGAGCTGTTTGTGAGAGCTTAGAATTTCAGGATAATAATGTTCATGGTGTTTCAATTGTTTTGTTGACGCTTTATGAGCTACAGAGATAAAAAATGCTAGTACCGCAGCCATGATCAGGAAAAAAATAGAGGATTTTAATCGATAACATGAACACAATTCTTTCTAAATTCTCGTATGGGTTTCCAAATTGCATCGAAATGGTTGCTTTTCCATGAACCATGTGATTTCCAATAGAGAATATATGGATTTCCAGTAATCCTTCCCTGCACAAAGGAAGAGTTCTCCTTCTCTCCAATCTTGAGTTACTTGTTCGGTCTCATTATAAGCGACAAGTTATTATTACTAACTTGATCAGGTGTGCGATGAGCTTGAGGATGTGATGGAAGGAGGAGGGAACATTGTGGACTACCATGGATGCGACTTCTTTCCAGAGCGTTGGTTTGACCGGGTCGTCGTGCTTCAAACAGAGAACTCCGTCTTGTACGACCGATTAACTAGGAGGTGAGTGAGAATCAGATACTTGCTTTGTCGAAAACCCTTGTGAGCCCTCTTTTGATGTCACCTCACAAGTTTCGTCTGAAATTTAGCAGAGGTTATTCAGGAGCCAAGCTTACAAACAACATCGAATGTGAGATCTTCCAAGTCCTACTAGACGAAGCAAGGGAGAGTTATCGAGAAGACATTGTTGTGGCGCTACAAAGTAACACGATCGAGGATATCTCTAATAATGTCGCGAGTTTGATGGATTGGATTAGAACCAGGTGACCTTGATTATCTTGGATAACTACGGTTTATGGCGTAATTTATTTACCTTTTATGAGTTTTTACTGGAGGGTTTTGAGTGGGAAGCTTGTAAAGCTCCCACCTTTTTTACGTGTATTGTACTTCTGAATCTGATACAATATAAAAAGTTGTATTTTGTCCTCTATCCCATGATTCTTCTAGTAAAGTTTCCAATTTGTGAGTTTATAATCGTTCGCTTAGCGGTTTTGAATTCCATTTTTAGGTGTGTAGCCGAGTACTTCTGTCTGGGAACTAAACACACAGTAAGAGAGATGAAGTGTGAATTCTACAAAGAAACATAACCACAAGTTTCAGGATCCTTTTTTATATGAAGTGACTATGAGTATGAGTAAAACATGGCCACTGGTAGCAGTACCTTCTCACCACATCAACTATACAAAACATTTCTCTATCAAGCAAATCAACTGTGTTATAGAAACAAAGACAGATAACTAAACTCAAGAGACAAGAAGATCTGTTTAACCATTTGGATGTCTGCAGGAGAGGATACAATGCTGTTACCCGGTTGATAAGCTCTGAGGCTTTTCTGATTCTGTAGTGTGATTCAGACTGCTCATTGACTCCAGTCTCTGTCCCTGCAAATGATTGACTGAAAGCGAAACATGAGATGAGTTGTTGGCCGAGGAAGGAGAGATCGAGAGAGCTGACAAACTCCACGAAGCGGAAGAGGCTAAGAGGGAGGCTGCATCAACAACCACCGGAGCAAAAGCACCGATTCCTGGTGTGTATGGTGAGAAATCCGGCAGTGGTAGGTTTCTGTTTAGGTACTGCACCACTTGTTCCATGGTGGGTCTCATTTCTGGCACAATGCTTGAACAGAGCAACCCTAGTTTCAGAACCATCTCCACTTCCTCTGGTGAGAATTCCTCTCCTAATCTCGGATCTTTACAATCAAGTAACGATGCCCTTTTCCAGCATTCACAAACCCATTTGACCAGCTGTTGTTTCTCAGGCTGCATCTCAGGTTCCACGGGCCTCCTCCCACAGGTTACTTCCAGCATGAAAACACCAAAGGCATACACATCGGTCCTAGTTGAAGCTCCCATTGTTATTAGCTCTGGTGCCATGTATCCTACAGTTCCAACAGCGGCTGTTGTGGCTGCATTGCTTCCATGGTCATGAAACCTGGCCATGCCGAAATCCCCTAACCTTCCATTGAACTCTGAGTCCAACATAACATTAGATGCTTTGATATCTCTGTGTAGAACAACTTGGTCAGCTTCTATGTGCAGGTAATTGAGGGCAGAGGCTATACCCTTGAGAATCACAACTCTTTGTGACCAAGAAATAACCGGCTTTCGGTCATCAAACAAGTGCGCATCAAGACTACCATTGGGCATGAATTCAGACACAAGAAAAAACTCACCTTTTCTCCTCGAATACCCAAAAAATGGAACCAGATTCCTGTGCTTTAGGCTTTTCATGCTCACAATCTCAGCCACAAACTGCTTCATACCTTCCTCGCCATTATGGCACACTCTCTTCACCGCTACTTCTCTGCTGAGAGGGAGAGTTCCTCTGTATACTTCTCCAAAACCTCCTCTTCCTAGAAATCCATCCTTGCCGAACCCTTTTGTTGCTTTATATAGAGATTTGTAAGAGAACCTGTGTGCACCAAACTCTTTTTCCCAATCTTCACTAACTTCTGCATATTTTCTTCTCCTGTAGAAAAGAGCTCCTCCAAGAGCAGACAACGCCATGATAGCCAGCAGAACGAGCAGAACCACAAGCGGAAGAGACGGTTTCTTATGTTCAGCTTTCGGACGAGGAACTCGAGGAAGCTTTGAGATGTCTATCTCCTGCAATGACTCCCTGCTTCTGCTGAAACTCCACCCGAGAACATATTGGTAACTGATCGATGTCCCTGTAGATGCAGAGAATCCGACAAACATTCTTCTGCTGGATAAAATGTCCGAAAGATTAATGGATGCTGCTGAAATAAGAGGCCGGCTTGGCTTCTGAACATGAAGAGGGGCCAGAGAAACATTCAGGACAGCTCCTTCGTAATCCACCCAGACCTGCAGAGCGTTTCTGCTCAAAAGCTTTATGCTTTTATTCTTCCCTTCGACGTCGGAGAAGTAAGAAGCACGAGCATAAGCAACTGACATAAGGCTGTTCACATCAATTCCGACATGGTTATTATCGATATCATCAAACTCAGGACTGAAAACGGTGTCGAGCTCAACAGCAAACAGATGAGAAGATGACGGTCCATTCGTCGTGACATTGAAAAGCCCCAAGTACCGAGTCGGTTCCGCGTGTGTGAGATCTGAGGAAGAAGATACAACAAAGGCGAGGCCATGGCCGCCATCAACTCCAGGCTTAGGTACCAAAGCGCACACAAAATGAGTCGAGAAAGAGAGTGGCTCAGATGGGTCCAACACAAATGGCGGCTTGAAGAAAGCATGGCCCATTTGATGCTGAGAAGCGTTGGTTAGCTGAAGAAGACCATTTCGGAGAATTCTCGCAGACCCATCAAGAGAAAGATCTGATTGGTCAAAGCCATGGAAGACAAACCCTGTTTTCTGCTGATTTGATAAACATATCAGGTGAAGACAGGAGATCACCGAGATCAGAAGCAAGACATGACCCATCGTAGGGTTGAATCAGAGAGCCTGCGTTCTCTATGCACATATCAAATCCTACATATTTAAGAACGCAACCTTTCCAGCTGTAAGAAAAGGAACAAAAGCATCATTTGCCCACCTTTTCCCAAGAGGAATCAATCCAGAAAAACTGCAGCTTTTTGGCCTTTTCACAAAGTGTGTGATGCTATTTATAAACTATCGTTCGCGTTTTGCATAGCATTTAAATATTTTAATTTTAAATTCTAATTCATTAGATACTTTAACAGAACTTGTCTCTGACCAGATTCGTGTAAGTTCAGTCAAATTATCTTTTACATATACCCATTTGTCTTGGGTCAGACATTCCAACTGTCCCCTCTTTAAGGCCATCTCCGGTGAAAAACTGAAACCACAAAGAATCTTACAGAACCAAAGTGGTCGATGAAAGCTACGTAATTTGAATCTGAGAATACAAGCCAGAAAGTTCGTGATTTTTACTTCATTTGGGGAGGAAACCGGCGTTTCTCTCGCTGGGGAGAGGTATTTTCACGGCCAAGTCTGCGAGTTTTACTTTTTTTTATTCACAATAGTTGCAACTAATGCTAGCAAAATCAAAGTCTGTGAGAGATTACAATCTTTGATTGGGATACATTGCTATTTCGAGGAAAGTATGGGATTTGTAGCCTTTTTTCTGATTGATTTCGGGGAAAGTTTTCTATTTTTCTTCATGGGTAAACATTGGTTCTCAGGAATTCCTCCTCCGAATTTAGCATATGGGTTCTAACGAGCCTATGGTTAGAGATTGCGTATAACCTGTTCGACGTAATGTCTGTATGAGCTCTTGTTACCAAATGCAAGATGATGAATTGGTGGTGATGCATCAATAGTTTGTAGAAACGAAAGACGTTTCGATGCGACTATGCGGTTTTTTATTTGTTATCAAATTCAAAGGATTGATCTTTTTATTGCTCTTTGCAGCTTGCAGCTACTCTTCCATGGCGCCAAGGTGGAAATGGAAAGGTGCAGAGCCAAAAGCTCTTGCAGAACCTATTTCCCAGACTATATCAGAGCTTCGATCCTCTCTGATTCAATCAAAGGCTTCCGGGTTCCTCTCGAGTTGCAACATCCTTCTCGCCGTGGAGCCTGAACGGGCAGAGCTGCTCGATCATGGCTGCTTCGGCAGACCCATTGTTTCAGCTGATAAAGAGAAGAGATGGTTTCAGTTAAGCCTTGAGGAAGCTTTCTTCCTGTTCTACAACCTGAAGTGCATCAAGATCTCCATTCAAGATCGTTTCTTGGAGAACGAAACAGAAGTTTGGCGAATCATGGAATCCAAAAAACCAAACTTTCCGATCTATTACAAAGCGTATTCTCACCTACGGTCCAAGAACTGGATTGTGAGATCCGGGCTGCAATACGGTGTGGATTTCGTCGCTTACCGTCACCATCCATCTCTGGTTCATTCTGAGTACGCAGTCTTGGTTCAGTCCGGCGATGGCGATGGCAATGGCGGAAACTTCCGGTTAAGGGTCTGGTCCGATATCCATTCCGCTGTTCGGTTATGTGGAAGTGTAGCGAAAACCTTGTTGGTTCTGTACGTCAGTGGGGACGGTAAAGGCGAAGACTTGTCGTCATGTTTGGAGAATTATACTGTGGAGGAACAAACCATAACCAGATGGAGCCCGGAACAGAGCCGTGAAAATGAAACTTCGAACCAGAACCGAGCAATGCAAGAACAATGAAAACCATTTACTGTATACATGTTTTCCCCATGAAGTTGTAGTTTTTTAGCAGAATTATCTTTTATATGGGTTTGCTTATTGTTATACTAATAGAAAGAAATAAAAATTAAACTTTGCTATTAATTTTAATTATCATTATTAGTTTCATCGTAATGTGTAGCCCTCCTATGGCGTTGATTACAAGGCAACATAACGTGTTCACTTTTAGCCTTGGAAACACTGAAAGTTACAAGATTTATGCAAGCGCATGAACTAATACATGTATATTCTATGCATTCATTTTCTAACCTCAACAGAGATTATCTGCAAAAAAAAAAACGAAATTTAATTGTAATTTACTGTTTTTATTATCTTACAAACCATATAAGTAGGTTCCTATAAAAAAAAAACATAAACAACCATTTGTCCAAATCTCCTAAAACCCACCAATAATTTTTTTTTGAAAAAACTTACAAACAAAAAGCCAAAAACACAAACTTTTACATCTCAAAGCTTCAACCTTTCTTCATCATAAAAAGTTTTCAATCTTTTCTGCCTAAGCTTCATCACACGTCATCAAAGCTGGAAATGGCTAGGGTGTGATTTAGTCATCCTGGCCTCACCGGCCGGCTCATCATTATCAATCCTCTTGACATTCCGATAAGCAGCATAGGCGATCACGTAGAAGATCACGAGAATGATCAGAACCACGATGTTGATAACCGATACCTTTCGCCAGCTCTTCTTCAGGCTGCCCAAAATGCCGGCTTTGCAAGAGCTGCATTGGTAGCACAGAAACGTCTGGTCGTTGTTCCATGCCGTGCAGTCGGGGTTTGCCCCGACAAGCCCTCCTCCTGGAGTCCACACCGTCTCGTTCACATAAGCGTATCCACACTCTGTCGGTGGTTTGCAACATCCCGACTGCAGAGATAGCAACAAATACATATCATGTTCCTCGATCAATCGGACGATATCACACATACGCAATGATCTAAAATGGCTAAAGACCCTGTGAAGATTTATACATTAGACGGCAAAAGCTTGAATGCCCATCACCAGAAACAGATATAATCATGTTCAAGCTAAATCAGATGATGATACCATACATATGCAATTACCTAAATGGCTAAAGACCATGTAAAGATTGATATATTAGATAGTAGAAGCTTGAATTATGCGTGCATGCCCATCACAGAAAGGAAGCTGTACAATAGGCCAAAACAGGGATCATGTACAAGTTGAGAAGACCATGGCATAGCCAACAGGTCAGATGATACCATACATATGCAATGATCTAAACAGCTAAAGACCATGTAAAGATTTATGTATTAGATGGTAAAAGCTTGAATTATGGGTGCATACCCATCACAAAAAGAAGGTATTTTGCTCAATAGGCCAAAACAGAGATCATGTACAAGTTGAAAACAGAGATTTCTCAGAACACGAGAATGTCATAAGAGAGAAAGCAAACAGAGATTCTCCACCAGAACATAACACATGTCGTGTTCATGCTTTCCAACACTACCAACTTCAAATTAGGATATCAACAACTACTTCTTTCGGGATCTTCTTTTCGCCTATCCAAAATCATCAAGATTTACTCCCACGTAAGAGTACGATGCAATAATCTCTTTATTTAAACAGACTTCACACATAGATAAAGGAACACGACATCAGTTGAGTCACATGCTCAAGCGGCTCCATTCACGTTCCCAATAAAGTCGCTTATTTTTCCAAAAAGCAATCAAGAGCTGAAAAACAATCGTATTAAAAGAACTATCGGATATATATATTTATCATTCAATAATGTAGACTATCGTCATATGGATGGTGCCCTAAAAAAAATAAGACAGAGAAAGAATCCAGATTTCTCTGGAATTACAGAACCTGAATATCCAAGTATCCCAACGATCAAACCCGCAAAAAATACTACATTTTCTTGAACAGTTTCTATTTATTTTCGCCATCAGATCTCAGCAAAACTGGAAAACACTATCTTTTTAGTTTTCACCGCCTAGAAATTTCTATGCAAACAGAGCAGAGCACCAAAATGCAAGTTGATACCAATTTATCAACCCAGAACTGAGAAAATAATTTGAAAATTAGTAAATAGAGACTCTCTTTCTTTCTTTCTTTTATTTTTTTTAAACGAAAATCAAGTTTACTAATTTAGTAAGGTGTACAGGAGAGCAGGTACCTCGATAGGGTTTAGCCTTCTGAGGAAGAACATATCAGCAGTTTCAGGGATGCCATTGAAGCTCCTTCCGATCTTCCTACAAGCACCAGAATCCCTAATACACGAGCTAATCTTCGCCCAGTACCCATCATCGGCGACCCGATCCTTCAACCAACCCGAGTAATCCTCCAAATAGTAATCCAAATACGCCCGATTCAACACGACGCGACCCGTTCCCTTGTCGGTAACGGCATAAGCGAAGATGATGAAGCCGATTAGGGCAGCGATGACGAAGATCATGACGAAGAGGTAAAGCCGCATGAGGAACTTGTTCCGGTAACAGGATCCGGCGAATCCGGCGAGGGAGACGACCATGATGGAGATCCCGATGACGATGAGCGGCCATTGGAGGAATCTCAAGCAGTCGGTGGTGTTGGCTCTGCTGCTAAGCCAGATTCCACCGCCGAGGATCGGGATGGAGAGGAGGAAGGTGAGGAAGTTCACTAGACCTATCAGATGATTGCTCGTTCTCATGGCGCGTTTTTTTTTTTTTTGGAGAGCAGAGAAAAAATTTCGATTTTTTTGTGTGTTCTGTTTCTGCTTTGCACTGTCAACGGAGAGGGAGGGTGGAGAGTTGCATGATAGTGTGTGTATATATATATATGTGTACGTACATGTGGCGCGTGAGTTTTTGAATTCTACGCGCTTATCTGGAGTGCCACGTGTCAGCTTACAATGGAACAGACATTTCAAATTTGTATAACAAACTAAATACATAATAATGTCTTTTTTATAAAGTTCTTTCATGAAGAAAAAGCTGTCGAAAACTAAAATCAGAAAGAGATTTAGGGAATTTATAAATATAAATTATAATATAATAGTCATATATATATATATATACGTAGTAACGTGTTTTATAATAAATCGGGCGATAGTACAAGGAATCGATTTCATTTCAATATATATATATATAATCATCGGTAGAAAAATACACAGAAAGGCTCCACTCCGAGAAATGGCTCGAGCATGGGAACATGCGCTTCTAATAAATGCTTCGTAGAAGAAATAAAGATAAATAAATGTATAAGCAAAAACCCTTTTTTTAATCTCTCAAAATAAAATAATATATGCATACCATAAGATCTTCGGATGGACCCACCGGTTCAGTCGGTAATAAAGCTGGCCTTGCATGATAAGATATAAGATTTCACTCCCTAAGTATAACATTTTGTAAAATTGAGTTATTTCGAATGATATTTTCCTATAGAATTATAATAATTAAGAAGTTTACCGAAAAACAAATGTATGATAAGATTTCACTTCCTAAGTATGCTGTTTTACCGGTCACACAATACAAGTCCAAGTAGCATGAAGAAATCGGTTGGTTTGACTAAACCGATGGAATTCAATTTCAAAGGCGAGTCCCGGTTAACCATTAAACCGGGAATTCCCCAAGTTTAGCATCAATGGGGATGGCTCTACCTCGTCTCTTTCTCGGCCATAAACCTTGTGATGAGCACAAGTACCTCTTCTCTCAAATGAGTAACCAAACCCGGTACGATCTCCTTCACATCAGATAACCAAAGTTCATCCCGGTTTTTCGTTCCTGCGGTCTCGAACCACTGGCAAATAATCCGAGCCACTGCAAGAACGAAGATTCCACAGTCGTACCCATTGCTCTGCTGAGGCGTCTCGGCGGAAAATTCTCGGAACATTGCATCCTCTCCGGACAAGAATGGTGCAACAACCTTGTAGAGCTGTCTCGCAAACTGTTTGTTCGAACCCCTGTTACTGTCGTGATGGAAAAACGTGTTGGCACCTCTGTAGAACACGAGGGAGCTCCAGTGAGTTCCACCTTCAGCTAAACCCACATGGGTGTTGTCGTTTACAGGGAAGATCACGAGATTCCTGTCGGGTAATTTGAGGGGTTCCAAGAACTCTTTGAGGGACTCTGTGTCGGGGCAGTTCGAGATCCAGAAGGAGACGGAGGGAGGGACGAGGAGAATGGCTGGTGAGGGATGGACGGTGGATAGGTAGCTCAGGTAGAACTCGATGATACGATCATTCAAGAAATGTGGGCCGCTCAGTATGTCAAGATCCGATCTTCTTAGGACAACGTCGTTGAAGCTGAGGATCTTCTCGTCGGGATTGGCCATCTTCATACACTGATGATTCTGCAATATACACAAATCAAAATGATGATCAGTGATGTTTCTTCCCCTTCTTTTCTGCATCAGCCAATCCAGAACGAAGAGATGCTGAGGGCGGCACAAATGAGAAACAGACATCTTGAGGAACATAAGAACGAAAGTCTACAAATTCAAAGGACCAGGGGACAACATCGTATAATACTAACACCAAAAGCATTTGAAACAGAGAGTATACGGTACAGTAAACCAGTAAGATAATAGGAACCTGAATCCAATTCGATCACACAATAGGGTTTCCAAACTTTTGGAACTCGGAGAGATTGAAAATCCCAGAAAAATATCTCAGAAATCTCAGACGGAAGAAAGCTCCAACCGAAAGGGAACCAGTGATCTACCTGCCTCAGAGCAAACCGTATAGAGAACAAAACCAATCTCTGATTAAACCCGTTGAAAAAAAAATTCAAGAATACTGCGAGGAATCTCCATAGAAGCTTCTGTTTCGAGGATCAGAAACAGAAACAGAAACAGAGACAAAAAGACCATCAGATAATATCGGTTCAATTTGGATAACCTTTTATCCGACACTTGTAGGGATCATCAGCCACACAATTCAAACTCACGCACGCCGAACAAGAAGGTATCCATCGTACTTCCGAAGAGCAAAAATGAAGTCTTTCAGAAATCTACGACCTAAGAAGCAAATGATTCAACGAACCCTTTTTTTTTTGTATGAGATCGAGATCAGAAGCCGATCCAACTCCGGGTAGAGTTAATACTACAAAACCCCAAATGCTCAAAAGTTTGTATCGAAGCATATGACTCCAACCGAAATCGAGAGCATAAACGAAAATCGAAACAAAAACAAAAATCAGATTCAAGAAAAAAAAATCGAACTTACGCAATCCCTTCAATGGAGGTTTTTTTTGGGGGGTAGAGAGAGAGAGAGAGAAGCCCACCTGAAGAAAAAGAATGGAGCTTTTGTTGATGCCGAGGTTTTTTACTTTTTAGCACTTTGAAGAAAGAGTACATTACAATATTACATAAGTGCCACACAGGACTAACTCAGGTTTGGATTCAAGTTTCCCTCGGTTTTGTCGGTTTTTTGCTCCATGCGGTTTGGAATTGAATTTTTTTTACTAATAACAATACGTATTTCTTAAAAAAAAAAAATAATTGCGGTTTATCAGTCTGAAAGGTTCAGTTTCAGAAAACTTGTAACTATAGGAATGTTATGTCTGACTCGTTTGGGACACTACAGTCAAGTGTTGGATGGATACAGCAACCAGAACAAACGCCATCACAGCTGGCATGAAGCCAACCAAACAAAAAGGCCAACGGAAAACTATTCCCCTCTCCTCTGCCCAAAACCACCAAAAGCTCAGAGCCTTGGCTTCAGCTCCTGCAAACAGACCATACAATAGGTAGATGAACAGAGCAAAATCATGCTTCTTCAACCCCGAATCAAAATATTATCCCAAGGCCCTTTTTTTATATTTACCTATGAATGAGAACTGGCTGGCTCTAGAGTATCATCATTGTGTTCTGGATGCCGTTCCTCTGTTGGAGATCTGACTTTGAACCGAACATCATTCAGTATGAATTTCCCTCCCTCCCATCCACCTTCCTCTGCAGCTTTTAGCGAAGTCAGCACCAACAATGGATACACTTTGATGGCGTCGCAAGACCCAGCCAATCAGAAATCACATTCCCACTTCCCCTTTATGTTCTGCTATACAGATGATCCCCAGAACTGGCCATCCGGAATTTCGACTCTTCGAAACCATTATATAGGCTTTTGCTACCGAATCCCAGCCGTTCGATATTCCTTCGTTGAATCTCTGCCATTCCTAGACTGTTTCCACCTGAGGAGGCTTCATTATTATTCCACCTATCCCACTGACCGCTATTGCCATGCAACAATGAATTCGGAAAAGGTTGTCTAGATAAGCTTGTTCCTTGTGTCTGATCCATTATCAGCCTCGACCCAATAATCCCATAAGGATCATTATTGAGTTGAGAAGAGAAGTTGTTAACATCCCTGAGGTCGCGATATTCATCATGGCTTTGTTGTTGTGCAGACAGAGACCTCTGCATCAACATCTCAAGTCTCGAATTGCTCTCAAAGGAATTTAATTGGGACGGGAAACTGTATCTCATATCTACCTCTGCACTTCCCAACCCATTTTGATGTCTTCCTCTTCCGACAGCTAAAATTGCCGGATCCATAAATTCAAGATCCCTCGCCAGGCTAGAATTTCCACCTGGATGCGGTGCCTGATATGTTTGTCTCAGCAAAGTGGTCGAGTCAAGCAATCGAGGAGTTCCTGCAGCATGTGTTAAAGAGGTTGTTAGCCCATTCTAGGTTCAAAGAATCAGTCAGCAACACTGTTATGTTACTAGAAGGAAGAGGGTACCAGCTGCTACAGTATCATAGGAATGCTCCATTCTTTCATGTGAAGAGAAGCCGGGAGGAGGTGATCTGCTGAGAGCAGAAAATCCTGGTGGAGCAGAAATTTGTGATCTTGAAGCTGCTGCAAAAGGGTCAAATGAATTTTTCTCACCAAAATAACAAAAACAAAAATAAGGGCAAGAAAGGTTGACAAAAAAAGCCATGTCACATGAATACTACTAACCAGGAATCTTGTAAGAAGAGTAGACGGGATGAGCAGGAGGAAAGTTTTCCGGCACTTCAGAATAATTTGAAGCATATCCATTCCGTTTATCCTGATAAATATCACCGGTCACCCCAGTCTCCAGAAGGGCAGGCTGATCTCTTGGCAATTGCCCATGAATGCCATAGGTCTGATTTTCAAATGCTTGATTATAATGTTGCGGATTTAGGAGATTAGATTCATCCTGCCGAGCAAAATAGAATCTGGACTGACTGTTGTGTTGCGGCTTTAGGATGTTCGAAGGCCTATGAGAGCTCACCCGCTGATCACCTTCACCGAGTAATGTTACCAAATTACGCGACGAAGTCACGGATTCATCCCATGGATCAAAATCGAGTGACAAAATGCTTGAGATTATATCATCCTCTGCATTCTGAATTTTCTTTTCGGCTTCATTACCAAACAACGAATGCTCCACAGTGGATATGGATCCCTCAGTTAATCCATTTGGTAGAAGTGATCTATTGCTACCTCTGCTTTCCAAGAAGGCATCAGCATTTGAAGTTAACACGCCAGAAACTTCACCGAATGGGGAAGCACAAAAAGGCAAACGGTTTGGACCTTGAACCGAACTTGTTGAAGGGCTTACAACCTCTCCAACCTTTTGTCGTCCGTTATCAAATGTTCTGACATCATCTACTTCTGATTTTGAGCTAACTTGCATCTGTGATCGCAAACCGGCCATCCAATTCCACTCTGGCCTTACAACAGATTTCTCATTGTATGAAGAGAAAGCTTTCTCATCAGTGTTCATAGGAGAATCTTTCCTACATTCCTCCCCATGTGGCAACTTCGATACTTCATTACCAGGTTGTCTAATAGAACCTTGATCAGAATGAATATCGATAACTGCCTGACTACCTGGATGGTCATTCCTAGAATCAGTAGTAATCCCCATCCGTGCAACATCAGTAGACAAGTTGTTTATACTAAGGCCATCATCAGCAATTTCTTTTGCATAATCTAAAGAATTCACAACAGCTGAAGGCTCATTCATGACTCTGCTATCATAGGAAGATTCTACTGAACAGGATATCTGATTGCTAGTAGGATCTCCATCAGGCAGATTAGCTCTCCTGGACCCAAAATCAACCACAATATTATGTGGCAAAGGCTTCAACAATCCAGGTTTGTTTTTTTCAACCACAGTTTGATTCTCTTCTTCGTGAGATGGTTTCTTAAGGTTATCACTACAGGATATAGGCTCATGAGCAGAAGAAGCCAATGTTCCATTTGATGTATCAGAATATCCATCTGATGCAATTGACGTTGCTGCAGACTGCTGATTTAATATACGTGTTCCCCTGAAACGGGATTTTCCTAATTGTCAAAATGAGCCCACCACGGAACATAACATAGACAGAAATCAACAAGTGACAAAGATAGCTTTACCATGATGCTGCAGCAGGAAGAGCAGTGGATCTACCAGAGCTCCCATTAGGTGGAGAACTCTTAGGAATACTTGCTACATTCTGCTCCGACAAATTTAAAACAAGAAATACTTGTTAATCTTAACTAGTGTCTGAGTCTATAAATTGTAATCATAGTACCAGAACATTAACAGAGAAAGTAAGCTGAAAACTTGGGGTATTCAGATTCTATATCTTGGGGTAATCAGATTCAGATCAACAAGTTTACAGTTCACACTTTACAGCAAAGGAAGCAGGCTCCCTAACTCGAGCGAAAAAAACCTTGACATATCAAGGGAAGCTGAAAACTTACAGAAATAGTGTTTGAAGGAACTTGCACAATTGGTTTTGCTGTAGAACTGTTGCTGCAATAATCATCCACTGGTGGAGGAAGCACGCTCCCTAACCGGCGCATCAGATTATTTGTTGCCCCGGTGATTTGTTGCACTCTGCTCCTTCAAAATTACTATGAGACTTAACTAAACCTCCAGAAAAACAAAATAAAACGCCCGATATACTATCTTTTTTCTCCAAATAATTGAAGCACAATTTACAACAAGCAAATCAGAGGTACATAAAAATATAAAACGGAAAATATACCTTGTATGGGCTGATACGAACTCATCTTTTGTGAAACTATCCTCTTGACAACCAATCTCATGTAAATAGAGACAATCAGGATTGTTGCAAGGCTGAAAATTGAGGATGTCTAATCGGTTCAATTTCAACTCAAAAAAGGAAAGAATAAAACAATTCTACAGATAAGAAGACGTCTACACTACATACCACATTTCTCAACCACGCATGGCAATACTTGGTTGTCCCAAAACAGGCCCTGTAGTATATAAAATACAGATGTAACCGAGGAGTGCATAAAGATAATTTAAATGCTTTCAAGAGAAGCGAACGCATGACTTACTTCAATGATTTACCGTCCAAAATAAACCCATGAACAGACTGAATACAGCGTACAGCCTCCTCTTCTTTTGAATAAGTGATATATCTGAGTACAGGAAACGATATAATATCAGAAAGGGACAATACTGCAAGATAAAGGAATCACAAGAAACCATTTCACCCTTAGAGGCAAATTTGGATAATCACACAAACATATACAGAAACTTACACACTGCATGTATTGTTTGGAAATTGTTGGATGACACCAGATGCCATCCGAGACATGGAGACCTTTAAAACCTTTCCATACTGACCAAAGTATTCTTTACTTTGCAGAAGCTGAAAAAAAATGGAAGATTTCAAGACACTGTCATCAAATAAGAAATAACTAAAATAATTTAATCAAGTAAGAAATAACCAAAATGATTTAAATAAACTTGGCCATACATCTTCATCTGCCAGATTAAGCGGCAACCCAACAATGTAAACAAGATTTCTTTGAATCACTCGCACGCTGGTTAGTTGCTTTCTCCCTTCAGAAGGTTTTGACTTTGACTTTTGTGTCTTTTTGCGCTCCATATTGGCTTCAGAGGCCAGTCTGGAAATAACAGATAGACAACAAACATCAGCAAAACAAAATGAAAAGGAAGAATAAACACTGATGAGAGACAAAAATTCATTCCACTGTAAAGATGGCGTGTTAAGCATCATATCACAACCTCTCACAATTTACAGTCATCCCGACAATCTTTTCCTTGTCATATGGAGTGCGACAAGCTGGACAGCGCCCTTCCGATTCATCTTTCTCTGCCATGTCCATTATGTGATGCCAACACCAAACACATATCTGTAAAATTTGGATATTAGACTATGAAAGAATCAATAGACAAAGAAAAGAGATCTTTGAGGCCATCTGAAGAAGTGTAAATTCTACTGACAAAGAGAGATACTGCATGTCAGTGCTAATAGACAAATATTCAAATCTAAACAATTACAAAACTTCAAGAGGAGCATTATAACATACTACGCGGCACAGTATAACATAACCTAACTGTTTACCCTGATTACGAAAACCAGGAATAAAGCCTCTAAAGAGTACTATGCGCAGAGTTCTCGCAACAATTATCAGTTATAAACAATTATCAGTTATAATTAGGCAGTAACATGTAAGCCACACTTAAGTGAAAACAAAAACAGATTGCAAGACCTGATAGCCACATCTGCAGGGCTTCAACTGCTGGTCAGTCTGATCCATCTCTTCAGCACACAGTGGACAAGTTTTCTCTCCTTGGTCACTCATGGTTGCCTGAACAAAACAAGAAATGAAAGGGAAGTCAATGAGATAAGAACACCAAAAAGACTTGGGCCAAAATGTGAGACCCCACTGTTAAAATTATAAGTAGGAAAAACAATTCAACATAGAAATCAGTAGTAATGCTAAACTACTTTGTTTTCATTACCATCCGTAACCCACACTCAAAATTTGGAGGTAACAATTACGAAAGAGAGAAAGGCTGACACTTTTGGTCGCAAAATTTAATCATCGTCATGAAACAGCACTAGTTGGTCTACATTCATCAAATTCTCGACCAAAAACCTAGTGTATCTGTTCACTCATCTCATCGACATCCCCCAAGCCAAAAGAAAAAAAACATACGAAAAACTCTGAATTTTACTCTACAAATTCAAAATTTCAGATCGATTCAGTAAGCAAATGGACAAAGACGCATAATGCATCCATGTTCAAGAACTCTTCGAAATCAATCCGTGCATGCGCCATCAAAACTCGAAGAAAATGCGTCAACGGACACAAAATCAAAAAATTGACAAGCAGAAAAAACACATCAAGAAGCAACAAACACAAGCAAGCAGACAAGTTCCACAATCTCCATCAGAATTCACGATCCGAATTGCCATCGGACGATCCCAAGAACACCACAACCAATAGAAAAGAAAGGAGCAAAAACTAGGGTTTTGGGATTATGCGGAATCGAATCAAACTTCGCGAAACGAGATTCACGATGGGATAAACATACGATTTGAGGGAAGATGATTGAGATTGCAAAAGAAGATTGAGATGAGGAGATTGACGCTCGGGCGAGAGAGAGAGAGAGAGAGCGGAAAGCTGTGATTTTTATTAACCCCTTATTTTTCTGCCAGATCCGCGTCGCTGTCATCTTATATTACGAGAATTAACTCCGAAACATTTCGCCCTTAGATTCCCGAATTTATTACGATTCTGCCACTGACCAGACCGGTTTATTTTCGGTTGAGATTTTTTTACAGAATTTTCTGCGAACAAAACATCTAAAACTCGGCGTTGTATCATATCATATTACACCTAGTTTACAATTTAGGGTTTTGATTTGAATTCGATTACGATCTCTGGAATACGTTATTGATGCCTATTTTTTTTGTCAAAGTTTTGGAAATCCTTTGATGTTTTCCACAGCATCTTTGGTTATTATGTTTTTTATTTTTGTGTGTGTGAATCCGCTACGAATGCTTGCATGTAATTCATCCGAGATTTTTTTACAACATTTATTAGTCTAGGACTGGGCGTTTTTACCCGAAAACCGAAGACCGGCAGGTACCTAAAATGCGGGCCAACGAGATTTTCCGGCACGAGCTCGGGCGGGACAGTGCTGGAGATGCTAACCTCGGGTTTGGGTTTGAGATATACGAGCCGACGCACGGGTATCCGAACCAACAGAAAAAAGGAAGTGGGAGAGAAAAAGCGGCGGTGATGAGGTGAGGCCGCGTGACGGCATCAACGAGAGCAACATTAGGGTTAAACCCTCTTGTCTCGACCCCTTCGCCTCGTCGATCCTCTCGATTTGACAGTCCACAGGCGATCCCTCACAGCCCTTGTCAACGGTACTCTGCAGATACCCGACTATTATGAGACCTAGACCGAGTTACTCAAAATTCGAAGAGATGAGACCGAGACGGCGGATAACCCGAAAGTCTCGAATACCATCCCTTGCCCGCACACCCCTTAAATGTTAACCGGATGTTGGTCACGATCGGAGTTCTCAATCTCTGATTGGTTTTTCAGATACAGAAACCTCCACGAATCAATGGACAAGATGGGGTATCTCTTGTTTTGTTCTAAAGATGTGTTGCAACTGAAAGAGAGAATGTGTCTGCTCATATTCTCTTGCATTTTCTTCAAAAGCCTTCAATCCTTTTTTTTATTATTATTATGGTTTCTTTATCATGAATCAGACAATTCAAGAATATGGGTATTCAAAATCCTTTTTGCGAATCTGTGATTAGATGAATCTTTTATTCCAATCCCAGGCACTGAGGGTATTTGTGTTATGGCACATCCTGCTACTCTATGAGACTGGCAACATTAACTTAACTGGCTGCATCCAAAATCCACGCTCGCTTACTCTTCCATAGGAACCGAAGGAGACGGAGAGGAAGTCGCGTGGCCCGGGTGGCAAAAAGACGATATTGTCCCTGGTCGGTTCCTATGAAACTGTGGATAATGCTTACACAGCCGAATTCTTCTTTCCCTCGTAGGTGAGACGAAGCAAGAAGAGAATCATTTCGCATCAAACACAAACGCAATGCTTTTTCAACACCACATGAAAACGGCATCTTTTTATTACAATTGTTCCCTATGCCAATCCAACACAACATACTAACAAAAAAAATCAAAAGGAACGAAATTGATTCAAAGATACAGCCAACGATATTTGTGGTGGACATACATGGCGTGGCTGTAGTCTGCCCGAAACGTTGGTCCAATTCACAAACACAAAACATACATAGGGTAGTTAATAAAGAATCCGAGGTTCTCGCTCTCTTTCGTCGAGTCGAGCCCCCATACGTAAACAATCCTCAAATGTAGAAGAGGGTGATAGTACAGAGGGATGAATCCATGGCTCAATGTTCTGTCCTTTGCCTGGTTCCAACAGCTTCATCCATGGTTCACCCGTCCTGAAACCTGCAAGAACATGATGTTTTCATCGTCAAGAACAATAAAAGCTGAATACTGAATTATCATATATGAAAACATCTGTCGGAAATGGTATCAAGTTTGTCGATGTGAGTTTCATCTTATTACCACATTTGAACTAAACTCAAATCCTCTTCCTAAAAATTTCTTTTGGCGAAAATCTAGCAAAGGCCGGTTATTCTTTCATTTCAGGAACTTCACCTTTAATAGAAAGCTATGGCGGAGCTTGTGACGGGCGGTGCATGACAGTGCGGTGGTAGTGAGGGTAGTGGTGAGATGTGTTATTGGACGACTGTGCGATGAAATATAGGCTGGGGAGTGTTGTTGGGTTGGAGAAAGGTTGATGCGGAAGAAGAAG
The DNA here is from genome assembly GCF_000463585.1 of Tarenaya hassleriana. Classification (NCBI taxonomy): domain Eukaryota; kingdom Viridiplantae; phylum Streptophyta; class Magnoliopsida; order Brassicales; family Cleomaceae; genus Tarenaya; species Tarenaya hassleriana. The sequence goes on along the minus strand of NW_010968505.1, from coordinate 4,205,507 downwards.
AGGTGTGGTGGTGGATGAAGAAGGCCTAGCTGAGAACGAGAATCCTGATGATGCTGCATTGGACTGAACACCTTTCTCCTGCTTTCTTTCCTGGTCAAAATAAAAAGAGAGAAGAAAATTAAAAACAAAAAACGTAATTTTCTAACAAGAAATAAAAAGATCTATAAAACACATTGTAGTTGTTGCTATTCTTCCATCATCCAGTTAAGATCGACATTTACCATTCAAACTACAGCGTCAACTTCATTCAAATTTGTAACTCGAATGGAGTTTATATAAGTAGCCTAATGTGTATATTACCCATCTCAAACCAACTACATAGACTCGAGCCATAAGATATAAATTAGGCCAACACAACTAGTGACAGATATCTTAGCTGATCAAAATAGCAAGACAGGTGTGCCCATACCTTACCTAAAAGCTAAATGAATTCACTTAACTCGGGAATTGTTCATTGGCTAGCTGAAAAGTTTGGATCAGTTTATGGCAGTTGTCATATCTCATACGGTGTATGGATTGTGTCTTATGAAAATATTTGGATGCGTCGAGATGTGCTACTATGTTCTTTAGAATTTACCTCTGCTGAAAAGGAAGGAGAAGGTAACAAATTCCGGGGAATAGGATGGTCTGAACCCCTGTTCAAGAAATTGAAAGGTGGACCACGTACTGCAATGGCCGTGTGGTTCTCCATCTGTGATAGTAGATCAAAATGAAGAATGGTGAATTCATGGACCAAGCAAGAATCGAATCGTCAGAACTCAAGCTAGGGTTGTTTTGATCTGATAGCTAGAGGAAGAAGTAAATGTCGAACCACGCAAGCAAAAGTTTTCGCATCTTTCTGATTTGTAGATTTGCATAAAAATGCTGAGGAGGTGCTTAAACTTTGACTACTTGTCGAACCGAGACATTTGTGATAGCAAAGTGAAGCACAATAGAACAGATATATATGAGTGAGTACCTTGAAGTTCCATCCACCAGCAATATCATTAGGGACATGCTGAAGATGGAGTAACCGCTCATTTTGCTTCGAACCATCCCCACCAGGAGGAGATATCCCCAGGTCAAGGTCAAGCTTGACAGGAGCTAGTCAGAAAATCAGTAAAGAAGTCAACTAGAAGTCATCTCTGAAATACGGGGAACAGCTATATAAGGTTGGCTGCCATCGAACAAGGGCAAGGAGCAATACCTCTATTACTCGCCTCAGGGATCATCTGATAGGCACGAGGCTCAACATTAGTAGCAGCTTCCCTTTCATTCCATTTTATGGTTGTCCTGTCATAAGCCCTAGTTTCCAGAAGATACAAAGGCGTCATCATTGAAGAAAGCCAGAGAGGCGAGACCTCAGTGGACGAAATTTCAGTGGAAGGTGAGTTACGAACACAAGAATGAGTGTGACTTGACATTTACTTCAATAAAAAAAGGAAACACAGAGAATAGAAGGTGAATAATAGAAGGTGAATTGTATAAACCGGAACATTAGTTTCTCAAAATATCCATACGGTTTTCCAGGAAGCTGGCTCACTTGAGCTCCCCATCTGCCAAATTTGTGCAAATTCCCTCCTTGATATCTTGAACTGCCCCTTGAGAAACCAGTGCTCTGACGGCGAAGCATTTGCACAACTTCCTCCTTGCTAAGATTCGCCATCTGTTAAGTTTTGACATCATTTAACAACATTTGAAAACATGCATATAGTAATTTTAACTTTTAATATATGGCATTAAAACCTGTTTGATATCCTCATCATAATCGCCGACACTGAAATTGATATCAGCATCTAAACCCCGGAATTTAATAGCAGCCCGATCATAGGCCCTGCATGAGAGAAGCGGTTGCTGAATCTCAAATCACAAATCTTAGCACGATATTAAACAGAAAAACTATAGATTATGTTAGATCATCCAAGACACGGGTTGGAATTACCTAGCTGCAGCATGAGCAGTGTCAAATCCACCTACATCAGAATCAAAAAGTGGAGTAAATTAAAAGATGAACAAACACGGCAAAAATCAGTTTGCAGTAACACAAGATGAACCCTTTGAATCCATACCCAAATAGACTTGTTTGCCGCAATCCCTGTAGCCAGTAATTAGAAAAGGAAAGGTTAGTGTAAAAAAAACTAAGACCGAGCTTGCAGAACAATGGAGATTCAGGCACCCGAAACGGATAATCCATGTATCAACACTGTAATGAATCTCAATTTTCTTTTTGGTGGAACAATCTCAAATTTGATGTAACTAGATAAGTTTAACCCCAATTTGACCATTATTATGACCAGATTCGACCAAAATTATCCAGAAGAAACACATCAAGAATTCACCTACTATTACTCTGCAAGCGAGGAAAAAAAAAAGACAACAAAGATAAGATTACCAGATATGCGATTCCCATCTCCCAGTCCTCCTGTAGAACGTAACGCCTCTGTACTGCGAACTCTTCGACCTTGGTCCTCTCCTGCTTTTCTTCACCGGCTGTGCCGGGTGCTGCGTCACCCGCGTCGGCAAGCCCCCAATGATGTAACTAGATAAGTTTAACCCCAATTTGACCATTATTATGACCAGATTCGACCAAAATTATCCAGAAGAAACACATCAAGAATTCACCTACTATTACTCTGCAAGCGAGGAAAAAAAAAAGACAACAAAGATAAGATTACCAGATATGCGATTCCCATCTCCCAGTCCTCCTGTAGAACGTAACGCCTCTGTACTGCGAACTCTTCGACCTTGGTCCTCTCCTGCTTTTCTTCACCGGCTGTGCCGGTTGCTGCGTCACCCGCGTCGCAACGCCGCCAATACCGGGTCCGAGAATCTCGCCGGCTTGTTTCCACCTCTGGAAGGAAAAATCGATGGAGTTTCTGGAACATTGTGCCTCCGAATTCTGATAATCCCCACCGTTTCTGTTACCTCCGGTGACTGGAAAGAATTCCTTGGTAATCGCTGCTTCCTTTTCTTCTTCTTTTTCTCCTTCTCCTCCTGCTCCTCGTTTCAGTATACCGAATTGGAACGTGACGGTTCGTGTGGAACACGACTCTTCTTCCCCGTCCACGCAGCTTGACCCGTCGGCATTGACAACGGAGGAGTTTGACGTCACCGATTCATCCATTTGATTCAACACGACGCCGGAAGTCCCTTTGACCACAGCCGAATCTCCTCCGTCCGGACTTGATTTGGCCGAGCCGACCTCCAGATTGAGATCCAGCATCAAATCTCGGCACAATCAACACAAAATCCCGCTCAACTTCCGCAACCTCACAGGAACAACAGCAATTTTATAAAGATATTTCTCTTTTATAAAACTGTTCGTAAAGATCCTACATATTCTCACCCAAGCTATAATCAAATCGGTGATCGCCGTCGATTTGAACTGAAACAACGATCGAAACTCACATTTCAATGGCGCGACGCACAAGTAGTCATCCACAGAGAGAGATAAAACCAGGATTGGCGAGAGCGACGTTCCCGGTTCCAGTTCGTCACTCTGAACGACGGCGAAAATCGCCGGCAACCGGAGATAGTGAGAGAAGGATAGTTTGATCACGACGGATTCCGATGAGGTTGTGCAGTCATGTGATGAGAGTTTCCGGCGGAGTCAGTGGGCGGTGAGTAGCTCCGGCGGCCGGAGAGAAGCCGTCGGCGACAAAGACTGGGTTTGATGGGACGTGAGGTTGAGCACTATGAAGCCCGTACGTAATGGCGAGAAACGAATATAAATTGTTCCCCCTTTCCCGGTTAATGGAAACCGGTTATGCTTTTTTTTTTTCACCTTTTTCCCCTTCCGGTCTCCGGTTCCTAATTGTGGTTCTTTAATTCGGGTTCTGTTTAAAATTTTATGGTGCAATTTTTTTAAAAATTGAATATTTTAGGTAAAGAATTTAACAAATTTCTTGATTTCAAATATACTATGAAAAATATGTTAATTAAAAATGTATCTTATTTTATTTGGTCCTAACAAGGATTAATTTGATGAAAATAGATTTAATATCTTGCTTCCAATTGTATCAACACATGATGAATGAATTTGACAATAAACTCTACCATTAATGAATTTAACTAGAATTTTTCAGGGTGAAGAAACGTATCTACACACTTGGAATTGATTTATCGAGAAGAATATAAAATAATAATAAACTATGGATGAAATTGAAAACACTTGGGACCAGCAGACCCAACATATCATGGACGATACTGCATTTGTATTCATTTATAGGCGGGTCCTATTTTGTATGTTGGTCGTTAAAAAGATCTTATATTATAAATTATTGAATGTTTTATAATAATCACTTAACACCCTATGATATTTTGCATATAATATAATAAAATATTTAAATATCTAGATAATTTGAAAAAATTTAACATTCAAGGATTGCGACTAAACATGTATATTGTTTGAGTTTTTTCAAAATTCAGAATACTTTTTATGATATTGAATTACATTGATCAGATTTTATATCAAGATTTAGAAAAAAATATCTACTACAAGTTTCTCATTAAATTTTGAAATAAACTAATAAAAAAACTTAAAATTTAAACCAAATTTAAAATCTAATTATATACTCACTATTTATGGATAATTATAATATCTCACTTAAATTACATGTAAGATTTCCTAAAAAAATTTCTTTGTTATATATATATATAATTACTTGTACTTACTTTTATGAGGCAACAATCATAAATAAATTATTTCTTCTTAGGGAAAAAAAAACATCAATATCATAGTTGGTACTAATGATTATTCTGCACATAATCATCTCTTGCTAATCATAATTCATATATAGAAAATTCCCAAAAAAATCATCCAATTTAGAGATAATTATTAGCAAATTCATCATGAATTTTTAAAACACTCGTATTCATACCAAATTTGAAATTTTCTTCTAAAAAATCATTCAGAATTTGAATTTTAACAAATTTCTCATTGGCGCCGAATTAAGTTTGACACGTAGACAGAAAACACTTACGTAGTATCTACGTGGCATGTACTAACTCGTTACGTAGGATACACATCATATTAATAGTAAAAAAAATGTAAAAAATTGTAAAAAATTATAAAAAATGTAAAAAATGTAAAAATTGAAAAAAATTGAAAAAATTGTAAAAAACTTATAAACAAATTGTAAAAATTGTAAAGAAATTGTAAAAATTTTAAAAACCGATTTAAAAATCTCTACTCCATCATGATTTTTACAACTTTTTTACGAAATCGGTTTTTCAATTGTCATTCATTTCATATATATCATCCCCACCAATTATATTTATATATATAATTTTTTACAATGTTTTTACAATTTTTACAATTTTTTTTACAATTTTTACAATTTCTTTACAATTTTTACATTTTTTAGAATTTCTTTATAATTTTTACAATTTTTTTACAATTTTTTTTTTACAATTTTTTACAATTTTTTTTAAATTTATTTAAAAATTTTAAAAATTTTTATTATTAATCTGATGTGTATCCTACATGACGAGTTAGTACATGCCACGTAGACGCCACGTAAGTGTTTTATGTCTACGTGTCAAATTTAATTCGGCGCCAATGAGAAATTTGTTAAAATTCAAATTCTGAATGATTTAAAAAAAAAAAATTCAAATTCATTATAAATATAAACGTTTTAAAAATTCGTGATAAATCTACTAGTTATCTTTAAATTAGATGATTTTTTAAGAAATTTTCCTTCGTATATAGCAAAAATAAACAAACCATTAACTTTATATATATTTCTATGATATTAACATTAACTGTGCAATATATACATACTACTTAATTTTTTGTAAAGGATAGAAGTTCGAATGTTTGCCTGCCAATCATTTCTGACTTTTTTTAATTATTATTTCGATTTAAGTAATTAAATAGGATTAATTCGATATTATATTATTCGCACGTCTTTTTTTGAACAGTAAAAATATTATTCCTTATTATTTTTTAGTGCTTTAAGTGGGGTCATTTGGGAAATCCGACCGGCTATAGCCAGTTGCAAAAATTCTAATGTCAGAGAAATCTCGTAGACTAGACCTTTCAGCAAATCAAAACATGCCACGTGTGCAACAAGACCCATCCCCCCAACTACTCGTAGCTCAAAATTTCCCTCGGCTCTTTTAGATCCGACGGCCCACATTAGCCTCTGCGTTCCTGAAAATTAGGAATTTCTAACTTTTAAATAAATAATATATATATATTTCTCGATACAGGTTAAGATATTATAATATCCAATTACACCAAAAAACACAACGGTAACCAAGACGTTTGTAAAATATATATAAACAAAAAATAAATAAAACTAATAATGTCCAATACAAACATCTCATAGAAAATTTGCACAAGTATCCAAAAACTTCACGTCATTAGAAATCTATACTTTTTTTTTTCCTTCCTTTACAAACTATATTTTTTATAATTTTTTGATAAAAATACTCTTACTTTATTGTATAATTTCAATGTTGCCATTAAACATTTCAAAAAAATTACAGCATTAAAAATATATATTTTATTCAGAAACTGTGTTATCTCGGAAAACTGTTTTTTCATCCGGAATAATTATTTCCATCTGTGATAATCTGTTTTTATTTGGTTTAACTGTTTTTGTATACGAAAAAATAATTTTTTTATCAAGAAGAACTTCTCGTCCGAAAAAATAATTTTTTCATTCGGAAAAGACTTTTTTTTTATCCGAAAGAAATATTTTTTATCCGAAAAAATCTATTTTCGTCTGGGAATACTTTTTTTTAGAGAATTATTTTCATCGAAAAAAAATGTTTTTTATATGAAAAACAATTTTTTTTATACGTGAGAAATATTTTTCATTCGGATAAAAAACGTACACTCCCGAACGAAAAACAACTCTCTCGAAAAAACAGTACGTCCGGACAAAAAAACAATTTTTTCCGAACGAAAAACAGATTTTTCCGGACAAAAAACAATCCTCCCGGACAAAAAATCAATTCTCCCGGACAAAAAAAAGATTCTCCCGGATAAAAAACTCTCCCGAACAAAAACAGCTATCGTGGACAAAAAAAATTCTTCCGCACAAAAAACAGACTCTCCTGGACGAAAAACAGTTCTCCCGGACAAAAAACAGTTCTCCCGGACAAAAAACAGACTCTCCCGAATAAAAAACAGACTCTCCCGGATGGAAAACAGTTCTCCCGGACAAAAAACAATTCTCCCGGATAAAAACAGTCTCTTCCGGATGAAAAACAGCTCTCCCGGATTACACAGTTTTCCAAAAAAATCTGCTTTTTATATTATACATTTTTTCGGGACGCTAAATGACAATATTGAAATTATATAATAAAGTAAGGGTAGTTTTGTCAAAAAATTATAAAAAGGTATAGTTTGCAAAGGTCATAACTATTTTGTCATACTTTGCAAAATACCCCATCTTTTTGTTACACTTAATCAAGAAGCCCCAACAAAGGACCCGTTTGAAACTGAGATCTTGGTTTGATTAAGGACTTGATGTTTTGTAGAAATTTGTCATATTTTTTATCCATACTTTAAAAAATCCATTACAAACTTATTATTCAGCAAAACATAAAATAAACAAAATATAAAAAGAATTAATAATTACCCAAAGTTTTACAATAACAGAATGTATAATCGAGAGAGGCAACATTTTGAAGCCCATATTATACAAAAACATAATACTAACGCTTATAATAACATAAGTCATTGGCGGGAATCACGTTGGAGATGGGATACGAGGTTTGTAAATGAGTTGAAGACGTGGACACCTTATATCCATTAAAGGAAAGGTCTTTTGTGGCAACCTCTCAATACTTTACTATATATAGACAATATATTTAATAAATAATCGTCCAATACAAAAACCCTAAATGCCAATATCATAATATATCTTCTACCTATGGTGTTACCATATTAGGCAACGTTTTTATATTATATGTACTTTCACATTTCGGACCGACCAATCATTATTCTTTGCCATTATTGTATTCGACAGATATGACACGGCGGTTTGGCCCATTTGTAGTGGAGTTAGTCCACAATTCCGATTATACCCTTGTCTCTTTGCACATAACAATCTGAATCTGGTGGACCAAATTGGAATTTGGGTTGTATTTTTTTATTTAATGTGATGTAACAATACCCATCACATATTGATGTCTAAGTTGATGAGACGCCAAGACGTCAGAGTCATTATAAATGTTTTTCTCTGTTTTTTTTTTGAAAAATATTATTATTTATTAATAATAAAATTAAATTCCGTTCGAGTTATATTAAGTGTATTATAACAAATCCGTTAGGCATTCTTTTATTCCCTTTTCTGTTATTTGGGTTGTTACACAATTGTTAGCATCCTTGCTGTATATAACCAATTGTACAGACGTCTTTTTGCTCAGAGAATACAATTGAAAATTTTCACTCTCTCTCTTCACCGTTTCATCGGTTTCTCTCTCATTTCTGGGATTTTGCAGCTTTGCTGATATGGTATCAGAGCAAACATTCTCTTTCGTTTGCGATTTCTTCTGATTTTCTCTTTTTCTTTTTCGTTGGAATCTTCTATTCCTTCTTCTTTTGTCTTTCGGTTTCTTCAGATTTTCTTCGTTTTCTGAAGAATGACTGATTCGACGGGCTCTGTCACTCCTCCTCCTCCGATTCAATCTCAAGCTCATGATTCTTATGCCAGCCCTTATTATCTGGGTCCAAATGACCAGACAAACCTAATTTTGGTTTCTCGCCCCCTTACTGGAGCAACTGATTTTAACTCCTGGCATCGTTCTATGTCCATGGCGCTTGAAGGTCGGAACAAACTGGGTTTCGTGGATGGTACACTTCCTAAACCCCCTGATTCTGACTCTGATTCGGCTCTCTGGTCTCGTGCTAATCTAATGGTTAGTGCATGGATTATGAGCTCGGTTTCTGCTGAGATTCATGCTAATCTGTTGTATGTGAAGACTGCTAGACAGATGTGGCAAATCTTGTTGAAATGTTTTCAGCAACAGCATGCTCCTAGGCGCTTTAGTCTCAAACGGCGTATGTATGCTCTCCAGCAAGGTTCTTTGGATGTCACCACCTTCTTCAACAGGTTGTGTGCGTTATGGGAGGAGCGGAAATCTCTTCGCTCTTCACCTTATTGTGAGTGTGGCAAGTGCACTTGCAATGTTGATAACCGCTGGAATGATATGTTTGAAGAGGAGTTTGTTATGGATTTCCTTTTCGGTCTCAATGACTCTTATGAGAACATTGTGGATCAGATCTTATTAATCGATCCTTTGCCAGATCTTCAGAAGACCTTCCATCTGGTGAATCAACATGAGCATCAACGTCGCATTAAGGCTATTCCAGCTATGGATAATCCGACATTCCAGGTTTCTGCACAAGCTTCTAAACCATCTGATCTGATTGCAGCTGTTTCCGGTACCTTATTTAAGCCTAAATCAAAGCCTCTATGCACTCACTGTGGGATGTATGGTCACACTATACATAAGTGCTACAAGTTGCATGGATATCCCCCTGGGTATCGTAGCAACTCCAGGAACTCCGACTACAAGTCTGTTTCTGCTACTCCTCTGCCGAAGAATCTGAATCAGAGCAAGGGCACTGTCGCTGCTGTTCAGTCTGATTCAGGTCTGAATTCTTCCTCACCCTCTGATAATGACTTGTTTTCTCCTCAGCAATTGCAGAAACTATATCAGATGCTTGGGGAACGCCTGAATATTTCTTCCCCTCCCACTGTCTCTGCTTCTGGTGCACCTGATAAATCTGGTATCTCTCATTCCATTCACTCGCTGATTGTTGCTTCGGATGTAGTATTATCTACGCATGTGTTAGATGGTTTTTGGGTTGTTGATTCTGGTGCATCCACACACGTTTGTTCTGATTTGAGTCTTCTCACTGATATTAAATCTATTCCGGCAACCTCTGTCACTTTACCAAATGGTCAGTGTTTAAGCATTACAATTTCTGGGACTGTTGTCATTAATTCATTCTTATCTCTGCATGATGTTCTTTTCATTCCTTCCTTTCATTTTAATCTTGTCAGTCTCACTTCTCTTCTTCGTGCTAGTGATTATTCTTTTCATTTTAACTCTATTTCCTGCTTTATTCAGGATCATACTCAGGGTTACATGATTGGGAAGGCTAATCTTCACCACAATCTGTTTCTCCTGGACACTAGCTTTCAGCCCTTTTCAATATCAGCAACTTCATCTTCTTTTTCTTTTAGCTTTCCATGTAATACTGTTGTTGTTGATGCTAATCTTTGGCATCAACGCCTTGGACACCCTTCTATTTTAAAGATTAAGAAGTTGTCTGATACTCTTGCTATTTCTCAGAAAAATATTTCTATTTCTCATTGCAAAGTATGTCATCTTGCAAAACAAAAACGTCTCCCTTTTGAGTCTCATAACAGCCTTTCACCACATCCTTTTGATCTTATTCATATGGACATTTGGGGCCCCTTTCCAATTGTCTCTATGGATGGGTTTCGATTTTTTTTTACCCTCGTAGATGATGCCTCTCGGGCAACATGGGTCTATATGCTCAAACACAAAAGTGATGTTCTCACCATTTTTCCCGATTTTGTTGCCATGATTAAATGTCAGTTTGGAACTCAAATTAAAGCAATTCGTAGTGACAATGCATCTGAGTTAGCTTTCACCAAATTCTGTCAAGAAAACGGAATGAGACATTACTTTTCGTGTGCATATACACCTCAGCAGAATTCCGTTGTTGAAAGGAAGCACCAGCATTTGTTAAATGTTGCTCGGGCCTTGTTATTTCAGTCTAACCTTCCTTTGGAGTTCTGGCCAGATTGTGTGCGAACTGCAGTCTATTTGGTGAATCGTACGCCTTCACCACTCTTGCAGCATCGAAGTCCCTTTGAGGTATTGATGCTTAAACCTCCTACATACCATCATTTGCGGGCATTTGGATGTTTATGTTACAGCTCTACCTTTGCTCATGATCGGCATAAGTTTAGTCCGAGATCCAGTTCTGCTGTCTTCATTGGTTATCCTGACAATTACAAAGGTTACAAGCTTTTGGATGTTGATACCAATAGAGTTTACATCTCTCGGAATGTGGAATTTCATGAAAATATTTTTCCTCTTGTTTCTAACCCTATACATACTGAATCAATTCTTGATTCTGTGTTTCCTCAAACCATCATTCCACTGCCATTTTTTGACCCTGATTCTCCATCCTTTTCCACCCCAATACCCTCTGCTTCTGTAGCACAGCCATTGTCTTCAACTTCTTCTGATTCCTTGATTGATGCTGATTCTGCAGAAACTCTTTTACCAAACCCTGAAATTCCACATTCCCATATGGATCATACTCGGCCACAGCGCAATAGAAATCCTCCATCTTATTTACAGGATTTCCATTGTTATTCTGCTCAACATCACACAGCTTCCATTCCTTCTAAAACCGAGCCATTATACCCTTTGTCATCTGTATTATCTTATGACAAATTATCCACCCACTATAAGAACTTTCTTTTTCAACTTAGCCTCGAAACAGAACCTCGAACCTTTAAACAAGCTGTGTGCTCAGATAATTGGATACGAGCAATGGATGTTGAGCTTTCGGCCTTGCATAACAACGGTACTTGGACTATCGTTAGTTTGCCACCTGATAAGAGAAGTGTTGGGTGCAAATGGGTTTACAGAATCAAAAGGAAAGCTGATGGTAGCATTGAGAGATACAAGGCTAGATTAGTTGCGAAGGGTTTCACGCAACAAGAAGGGGTAGACTTTATTGACACCTTCTCTCCTGTTGCTAAGCTCGTTACTGTCAAGTTATTGATTGCTCTTGCTGCTACTCAGAATTGGCACTTATCACAAATGGATGTAAGTAATGCTTTCTTACATGGAGAGCTTGATGAGGAAATTTTTATGGACCTTCCTCCTGGTTTTACATCTTCTGTTCCTCTGCCTATCAATCCAGTTTGTAAGCTTCGCAAAAGCTTGTATGGGTTACGTCAAGCTTCTCGGCAATGGTATACAAAATTCAGTTCAGTCTTGCTACAGGCTGGGTATCGACAATCACAATCTGACCACACGTTATTTGTCCGGAAACAGGGTTCTGTTTTTGTGGCCTTGCTTGTTTATGTCGATGACATAATCATCGCTGGAAATAATGCTGATGCGATTCATCATCTTAAGTCTCTTCTTCGGCAGAATTTTCAGATCAAAGATTTGGGGGATTTGAAATATTTTCTGGGATTAGAAGTTGCACGCAACTCAACTGGAATATCAGTTTCTCAGAGGAAATACTGCCTCGAATTACTTGAAGATACAGGTCTCCTTGCCACGAAACCTGTCTCTGTTCCTCTGGATCCCAACTCTCCTTTATCACAAGAATCTGGTCAGCTTTTGGAGGACTCGACCCAGTATCGCGCACTTGTTGGTCGACTTCTTTACTTGACTATTACCCGACCAGATATCACTTTCGCCGTGCACAAGTTAACTCAGTTCATGTCCCGACCTACTGATATACACATGAAAGCTGCACTTCGGGTTATCAGATATTTGAAAAATGATCCTGGACAGGGATTGTTTTATTCTGTCAATTCTCCATTACATCTAAAGGCTTTTGCGGATGCGGATTGGGCAACTTGTAAGGACTCTAGAAGATCAGTCACCGGATTTTGTATCTTTCTCGGTTCTTCCCTGATTTCTTGGAAGGCTAAGAAACAGAGTGTCGTCTCTCGCAGTAGCACTGAGGCTGAATATAGAGCTTTAGCAAATACAACATGCGAATTAATCTGGATCGACAGTCTTCTCCAGGATTTCCAAGTCGATTACATCAGGCCGGCGAATTTATACTGTGATAACAAGTCGGCTTTACACTTGGCTTCTAATCAAGTGTTTCATGAGCGGTCTAAACACATAGAGATAGATTGCCACATTATTCGAGACAAGATTCGGCAGGGTTTCATTCGAACTATGCATGTTTCGACAACAAACCAGCTCGCCGATGTATTCACGAAATCCTTACAGCCGAATATCTTCCATAATCTATTGCAGAGGTTTCATTTGTCAAGTCTGTTTCTCCCGAATCAGACTTGAGGAGGGCATATTAAGTGTATTATAACAAATCCGTTAGGCATTCTTTTATTCCCTTTTCTGTTATTTGGGTTGTTACACAATTGTTAGCATCCTTGCTGTATATAACCAATTGTACAGACGTCTTTTTGCTCAGAGAATACAATTGAAAATTTTCACTCTCTCTCTTCACCGTTTCATCGGTTTCTCTCTCATTTCTGGGATTTTGCAGCTTTGCTGATAAGTTACGGGCTTGTTATTATTATGTAGTCTTAATATCGAATTTTTCATAGTAGCTTGATTTTTCATAATAAAAATAAATTCCGCTTGATTTTTTTTTAAACTATTTTTATTTTTTCATATTCTAAAATTTACAAGTATGCGATCGAAAAGTTAACCGAACTGACCCCCAAATATTGGATAATCAATATCATAATTTTCGGATTGAATATTCGACCAACTCTAATGTTTGTGATGTATAATATATAACAAAATAACGACTCGAAGATTGCGCGTAAATATAATCGTTATCAGAATAGTATCGCCGATTAATATATTAATTTTTTGCAAAATAGAAAGAAAAAAAAAGGTATCAAAATTAATTGGGCCATGGTTTTGGGCTTATTAGGTTAATAAAATATTATCCATTTGCATAATTTGGGCCTGTATCGGGATTCCTCGTCAATTATTTTAGCACGTGCTGCGACTCTTGTCCCCACACGTGACGGGAGGATTGACCAGTGACCACTTTTTGCAAGTTGGATAGTGTTCACACATACGATACATGCCTAGTCATCTAAACTTTTAACGTATTACACAATTAAATAATTAATAAATGATCCACTTGGTCGGGGTCCGACAATGATATAAAGCCATTTTGGAATTACATTTTTTTTTAAATTTTGTTCACATTTTATTATTGTTATTAATATTTGTACCCACTTTTATCCGAGGCTTTGGAGACAGACGCAATACAGAGTCAGACATTCACACATTTTGTAAACGACCCCTAACTGCCTCAAAAAAGCCTCTTGCACTACTTCGTCCACAATGTGAAATACCAAACTTACCCCTACAATGTGAAATACCAAACTTACCCCTCTCATATTCTCTTCCACTACAAGTTTTTCTTTTTTCTTTTTCTTTCCGCTACCAAGTTTCTCTTCTTCTTTACCATTATTTTCGAATTCGATTATTTTAATTTTATAAAAATTATATTCGTTTGGTTAATATACTGTACCTTACTTAAAAAAATATCTTTATTTATTTTCTTACGTTCTTGTTCGGTTCAAATCGATCATGTGGATTCGTTTTTTTTTTATAAATCATGTCTCATTTTTTCATCTCCTTTGGTTCAAACACAAATGTCCAACTTTGTTTACGTCATGCCTCGAATTTACCAAAATAACCCTGAGAGTAGCTTGGTCACCAAGTAAAGCCCTGACAGTCTCTCTCTCTCTCTCTCTCTCTCTCTCTCTCTCACACAGCTTAAATTTGGGCATTCGCTTCACTCAGACTCATCCTCTTTCACTCGCACACATTTCTCTGTTTTTTTTTTCTTCTAAAAAATCGTTTACTTACAAAAAAAAAATAAAAAAATCAAAGTCTCTGTCTTGTAAGAAATGGAGGTTTCGTCTCCGAAGAGACTGAGGAGGGAGGAGCAGCAAACGCTGCCGCCGAGAAGAGGCCGAGTCAAGGTCATGATCGCTCGCGAGTTTCTCAGATCGACGGCCACGATCGCATCCTCCTGGACGAACAAGAACAAGAACAAGAACAAGAACGACCGCGGCGGCGATGCCAGTCCGATCTCCTCCTCCGCCGCAGATTCTCCCGGCGGTTACACCTCCGACGACAACCCTTCTCCGTGAAATCGTTCTCGACGGCTTTTCTCTGTTCATTGAATCTCGGATGTACATACGCAGTTTCTGGAGTATATTTTTGTTGTAATATTATGTTTTTTTTTTGTATGGAATTCTCGTTTGTAAATTCCAACTTGGATAAGTTCCTCTCTGTAAATTTACTTTCAATTTCGCTCGAATATGGAATGAAGGAACCGATTATATCGATCGAATGAAGGACCGCTAAAAGATTCCGGCGCAGCTTCACCGGCCGATTACATCTCCGGCGACGAGCTGTCGCCTTTGTTATTGGGCCGTGGCTTTGTAAATGGGCTTTGTGTTTTCTTAAAAGTGTGAAAACAATATTCGAATCATAACATTTTGTAATGTAATATTTGAGAAATCGAACAAATATACAAATGCAGCAAATTCTATTATTTATGATTTAGAAAATTTATAATCTCTAGACATTATGTATATTTTTGGAATAAGATATGTTATTGTAACAGACGATCTCTCTTTTTTTTTTTGCGTCTTTGATATTATTTTAGACGAAATTCTCAAAAAGTTATTTCGCCATTGAAAATAGTCTCTAACCTTAACCCTTTCCTCGCTGCTCACTCAGTCCACTTCTCTCTTACCGCCGCCGCCGCCGCCGGGACCATCGTTGCCGACGTTGCCACCGTACCTCACCGGACCCTCGATGTCACTCGATCTGTCTCGTCTTTCAGTTTCCTCGGTTCCTCGCCTCTCGTTCGCTGGTCACCGGCGGCGGGAGTTTCGCCTGAAAGGTACCGCCTTTCCTCTTCTTTTGTTTTGTTCTGTGGCGGGTTCCGGCATTTCCGACGTATCCTTGGTTTAGATGTTTTAAATTGAAACGGGTTCTGTAACTTGGATGATTTCGTCGGGGTTTGGATTGATTTTACTTCACGTAGTCGTCGTTGAATGGAATCAGGAAGGAGATTTTCCATGGAAATGTTTCCGCATGATAAATTATATGAAGTGTTGTGAATTGCGTTGACAGGACAATTCTGCAACAGATCGACGGTTAGGTGTTCCATGAAGTCTTACAGATTGTCCGAACTTAGTTTTTCTGAGGTAGAGAAGCTAAAGGCTCGCCCACGCATCGACTTCTCATCAATTTTCAGCACAGTAAGTTGTTTATGTCTGATTAGCTTAACCCAGTTCATGCTCTTAGAAAGGCTTTGAGAATTTCCCATGATTCTTGTGAGTGATATGAGCTCGTATTGCACTAGGTTAACCCGATTATCGACTCTGTTCGAAGCAAAGGAGATGCTGCAGTCAAAGAGTTTGTGTCTCTTTTTCTATTTGAGCTCATTTTTTGATTAGCTTATGGAAGATGGGATTGATTACCCTTTTCTTTGTATGGCTTGATTTAGAATTAGATCATTAGGGTTTTAACTGCCATTGTTTGCTTCGATGTTACGCTTCTCAGATACACTGAAAAGTTTGACAGAGTTCAACTAAGTAATGTTGTTGAAGATGTGTCTGAACTTCCTGTTCCTGAGGTATATAGTTTCTTCGGTTTCTCCCTGATTAACAGATTTCTTTCAGGACTCCAAAATGTTGGTTGGTGTATGATAGATGGTTTTTCTTTGTGTGAATGTTCCTTCATTTCACTGTCATAGCTTGACAAAGCAGTTAAAGAAGCATTCGATGTTGCATATGACAACATATATGCATTTCACTTGGCACAAAAATCAACCGATAAAAGCGTCGAGAATATGAAAGTAAGCTGATGAAATTAGTTCGTCTCTTCTTCTTCTTTCAATCTCGTGTCTTATACTGATCTTCTGTTTTCAAGTTTGTTAGGGTGTCAGATGTAAAAGGGTACCGAGATGTATTGGTTCTGTTGGTCTTTACGTTCCTGGTGGAACAGCCGTTTTGCCTTCAACTGCTCTGATGCTTGCAATTGTAAGTCAATGGTGTCTATTCTATTCAATACTCTTGCTGCTTCATTACTCATGTGGTTCTTTATGATTAATAACGATGGGGATCTTCTTTTTGCCAGCCTGCTCAAATTGCTGGATGCAAGACAGTTGTTCTTGCAACACCACCAGCTCAAGATGGCAGCGTCTGTAAGGTATATGCATTGATCCTTTTTCAGTGTATTCACTTCAATGTTAATCTATTTTGTCTTTCTGGAGCTGATGGGTCTTTTTGTTTGTAGGAAGTGTTATATTGTGCCAAGAAGGCTGGTGTAACTCACATACTTAAAGCCGGGGGAGCACAGGTTCGGACATGTGGATCATTTCACCTATGATTTTCCTGTTGTTAATTCTAGAAATGATCATCTAAGTGTTGCAGGCTGTAGCTGCCATGGCTTGGGGAACTGATTCTTGTCCTAAGGTACAAACATGTGCCTTGAGCCATCGCTTGTCACGGAAATATACATTCATTCGGGAATTTAGGTGGTCGTATCTGGACTTATGTTGATATCTTTATGGCAGGTCGAGAAGATTTTCGGTCCTGGAAACCAGTATGTTACTGCTGCTAAGATGATTCTTCAGGTACCCATATCATTCAGGAAAGGACTATGGATAACGAATGAATAGTTCTTATGTTAATTTTTCCCTCTCTTCCTACAGAACAGCGAGGCGATGGTTTCCATTGATATGCCAGCCGGCCCTTCAGAAGTCTTAGTCATAGCTGACGAGCATGCCAGTCCAGTTCATATTGCAGCGGACTTGCTTTCTCAGGTATTCTCTCGATTAAACCATTTCGTTCCTTTGGTCATAACAGTATCATCCTTCTATGATCTGCCTTTTCTGCCTACTCGTTTTAGTGATTTTTCTCGGGCTTTTCCCCCTTCCTTATCTGCTTTTGTACAAGACAAGGCTAATCTTTTTCGTTTTTTGTCCTTTTCTCCCCACAGGCTGAGCATGGTCCAGATAGTCAAGTTGTCCTTGTTGTTGTTGGGGATCTTGTAGATGTGAAAGCCATTGAAGAAGAGATAACCAAACAGTGCAAAAGCCTTCCTAGAGGAGAGTTTGCTTCTAAAGCTCTAAGTCACAGTTTCACAGTCTTTGCCCGAGATATGATCGAGGTTAGCCCCGCTTCTGAGATTGAGCATCCGTGAAGAAGATTTACCGTTCATTTTAGATAAGAAAAAAAAAAGTTTTAACAATAGCTAAAAAACCAATTACCTGAGTGTGGCAACCATGGTGGAAACGGTTGCATTTTTTTTTTTTTTTTTTTTT
>NW_010968505.1:4172765-4187008 GCF_000463585.1 Tarenaya hassleriana | reverse complement strand
TTTTTTTTTTTTTTTTTTTTTTTTTTGCATAATATCGCAGGCAATATCCTTCTCAAACCTATATGCACCCGAGCATTTGATTGTTAATGTCAGAGACGCTGAGAAATGGGAGGGCCTCATCGAGAATGCTGGTACGATCCTCTCTCCCGGCTTTAACCTCGTAACGAGTTTGTGTTTCTTACAACTCTTTCTACAAAATGATCAGAGGGCTGAATCACCTGACCGGGTTTGAACAAAATCCATTGCAGGGTCTGTGTTTTTAGGGCAGTGGACTCCGGAAAGTGTCGGGGACTATGCGAGCGGGACAAACCATGTTCTTCCAACCTATGGTTATGCCCGGATGTATGGGGGAGTTTCTCTGGATTCCTTCCTCAAGTACATGACCGTACAATCCTTAACAGAGGAAGGTCTGAGAAATCTTGGTCCTTATGTGGCAACAATGGCGGAAGTCGAAGGTCTAGAAGCTCACAGGAGAGCAGTGACACTCAGGCTCGAAGATATCGAAGCCAAACAACTAGCCTGAACTAAAATGATTCTGCCTTTCGAGAATCAGATTCAGGCAGAACATGTGTATTGGATTCGGTTGTGTTGCAAAGGCAGTGAGTTCCCGACTCGTGGGAACTGATTTGGTTCTTTAGATTTGGATTTTGGATTTGAACCGTAAGATCGTTGGGTACGTCTTATTTGATGAATCTAAAATATTGTGGAGAAATAATGTGGGAGGAGGTGTGCGTTAGAAACTCCTGTAATCATGGTTAAAATTATAATCCTTTGTCAACCAAAAAAAAAAAAGTTTTTATTTGTATATTTCATGAAAAGGTGTATCAGAATTTAATCTAATGAATTATAAAGCGGCAGAAGCTAAATAAAAATGTTTTTTTTTCCTGATTTTATTAATCCGCCAGAGAATATATAAACTATTATACATCATAAATTACGTGATCAGAATTAGGGTAAGATACTATAGATTTTGATTCGATTCGATTTTTATTTAGATTTTTTTTTTAAATTTCGATTTAAATTAAAAAAAACTATGATAAACCTTTATTACTTCAAATTTTTTTCCACGTGTAGAAGCAGAAGAAAGATAAACCGAAAAGACAAAATACGAATCCCTTATGACCGATCCAAAAAGTGAAAACATAAAAAAAAAACGTTAAAGAAGAAAAGGGGCCGTGTTACTGCTACATCAACGAACACCGACCCTGATTATGACATGCATCTTTGTTATCGTTATTCGTCTCCTTCGGCATTGGTAGTGGTCGCATCAAAATCTCGTTACCTTTCCATCCGAAAGTATACGTATTGTCCCGTCCTCTATACGTAGCGTCTACGTCGAAAAGCCATGGTCTTCCCAAGACCACATCGCATGCATCCATGCCGTCATCATCTACCACATCACACATCACCTTGTCCTTATAGCTCTCCCCTATGGAAAGAGGGACTTTGCATGTTTCTAGGGCTCCCACCTTTGTTTGCTTTTCAGTTTTCAAGTTCATCGACTCGACTAGTGATCTCGATACCAAATTCTTTGCGCTTCCGCTTGAAATTACCACGTCGCAGCTGAATTCATCGATGATAGTGAGCCGAGTGCGGAAAACGTTATGCCGTTGTGATCTCTCGGACTCCCTCTGAATGTCATTGCCTCGATTATCGACTAGACTAAAACTCCGATACCCTGTCCTAAACTCGTTTTTCATATCCTTCGGTTCACTCCCGACCGGATCTCGAATGTAGAAAACGTTATACCAGTTCGATTTCTCAGGTTCCCTCTGAATATTGTCGTTGTCCCTGTTATTCGCGTGTTGTAGAATAGCAAAGACTTCTAAACTCGGATACCGTGTCATAAAGTCGCTTTGTGTAGAGATTGGATCACATGTGCAGTGATCCGAGCGGTTGGAACTGTTAGGGTTCGATTTTTTACGATCTCGGTCAGGAGGTTGGAAGCTCCCTTGACATTCGATGGTGGATAAGATGTGGTCAACTCTGTCGAGCATAATTTCGATTACCTGGAACCGTGGTTCGAGGTTGTTGAACATATGATCGATGCACAGTTCGAGGTTGTCGAACCATGCCTTGTAGCCGACATGATCTTTAGCCATTATATCGTTTAGGCGATCAAAAAGTATGAAGCTTTATGGAAGGCAATCGGTTACGGATGAATGATGATGATGTGAATTGTAGCGAATATAGCGCGCCTTTATATAATGATGGATGAAGATGCAATTTCCTAATAGGAATAAGAGTTTATAAAAAATAAAGGAAATAGGAAAAGCTAAACATGAAGAGAAAAAAGTAAATCTCTGCAAAAATTAGTTTTCCTAATTGTCCTAGGAAAGGGAAAAAAAACTTGGGTTTCAAGGGAAGACGAGAAACATTTATTTATTTATTAAATTAAAAAAATAAAACTATAGAAATAAAAGACTGAAAACAAAGGAAAAAAAATGAAATACTGTACTATGTTGCATATTTCTAAGAAGAATATATAAGAACATAAAAAAACGAAAAGGAAAAACTAAGGGGAACAAGAACAAGAAACTAAAAAAATATATAATAAAAATTCGTAATGAGCAGTTTATTATTTAGTGCTTCTTTATTGTTTGCCATATTCGAAGTTTCTTAAGAGACAGGTAGATGAAGCAAAACTACTAAACAGAGAAGAAAAGCTTCAGAACCTGATGACTTGTTTAGGTTGGCTCCCTTGCTTCCCCATAGCTTTGTCAAGAGCCTTGTGGAACTCTTCGAATGGAACCATTTCCACCCTGCAACCAAAATACAAAAGCCCAACTGTAAACCCGTTTTTTCACTCTCGAGATTTACTTGAAAACACCGGGGAGGTGAGGGTCTCTTGTCGAGATTGGACATGTACTCGTATTTTAGCTTCCTGTCTCGTGCAAGCTCGAGTAGATAGTCTATCATCTCTCTGCACTCTTTTGCTTTCCCCATACTCATCCACTTCTGCAGCCAGAACCCTCTCAATGACAAATCCTACACAGGTTTCATAAACCCACAAGTTTCAAAATTCGATTTTTTATAGACAGATGCAAAACGGGGTGTGCGTGTGTGCTTTGCTTCATTCTTTAACCAGAAGATTCTCTGGAAGCAATTCTGCGGGAATTTAGGGTATGCTGAAATTAGTATTTTTCATACTTTGTCAGAAAGATCAACACATTACCTTACCTTAAAAATGAAAGATGTTGTTGATACAGTGATCGGTTTCTTAGACATCCCACCATATGTTACCATGGTCCCTCCTTCCCTGAAACACGACAAACAGCTTTGTAATCTTCACGTAACGTAAGATTAAAATGTCAAAACACAGAGTTAAAAAAAATTGCCAACCGCACCTCAGGAATTTTAGCACGAGAGAAGCAGCATTTCCACCAACACAATTGAATCCAAGAGCAGGTTCGGGCAAGTTTCCCTACCAGAAACACATAGACATACACATATGTTAATGCAAATACTGAGTACTCAACAAGCCATGAGAAAGCCCTAGACTTAGATTTTTACAAACAGCCCCTTCACGTTCTTCACATCAAGCTGACTTTCAGAGAGCACTTCATCCGCACCCAGAGATTTCAGCTTCTCTTTCGCTTCATGTGACCCAACCCTAAAATCAATGGCATAAGATCAAAACCGCTTTAATACTTTGTTGCCCAAATGTGTAGGTTCAGTTTTCAATCTTGGTAAAACATCAATACCTGTCACGTATTATGTTGATGCTACTGATGCCACGTAGTCTTGCTAACTGGATGACGCACTGCCCCACAATGCTTGTTGCACCATTTTGTACGATACAATCTCCTGCATCACATTGACACTGAGTTGGGGAAATTCAAGTAGAGAGTAAACCAGATATGTGAATTTCTCCTCCTCGACCTGATTTTAGGGTCACAAAGTCCTCAAGCATTCTTAAAGCCGTCAATGGGTTAACTGTAATTGTTGCGGCATACTCCATTGGAGAAGCTTTGTCGATTTTGTGCCACACATTCTCCTCCTTCACAACATATGTCTGCCAAGTCCCTAGCCCAGAAAGATTTCTCAAGTAAATTTAAAAGGAGGACCTGAGAATTCACCAAACCCTTCTAACACTTTTAGAAATAACAACAGGAAAAGAGAAAAGATGACAGCTTTCCACATTTTGTACAGCGACATCTCATGTTCAGTATTCCAGTACTGTTTACAACTACAACGGCAGTTAAGCGGTTTACCTGAAGAGAGTGGGGATGGGATAACCCAGTCACCCGGTGCAAAACGCTTGACACTGGAGCCAACAGCATATACTTCCCCGACACCTTCATACCCACCAACTGCTGGCACTGGTGGTCTAACCGGGTACACACCTAAACCATCGACACCGACCATTTTTCCACATTTAATTCGTTTTACAACGCATTACCACATCCTGATTCTTGAACTCCTGAGGCCTAACTG
Source organism: Tarenaya hassleriana (assembly GCF_000463585.1). NCBI lineage: Eukaryota > Viridiplantae > Streptophyta > Magnoliopsida > Brassicales > Cleomaceae > Tarenaya > Tarenaya hassleriana. The sequence goes on along the minus strand of NW_010968505.1, from coordinate 4,182,571 downwards.
CTATTTCTCGCATGAACTCAAGAACTAGTCTATGTCATATATCATAAACAATCATTCTTACACATTCTCTTTGACATTCCCGATCTCTAAAAAACATCCCAATCAAAAAACTCAAAGTACCGACATACTACTGAACAAAAACAGCTACCACCATTCAGTAACACAGACCTTACGAACACTTCTTCTCTTCCACTAGCCCGGGGTTCAAACAACGCACGACTCTGAATTCTTGAACTTCATCCTTTTCTCACGAGTAACATATTTTACACATTCTCAATCTAAAGACTTGCCAGAAACCGATGCATTGCAGCAGAAAGAAAATCACTTTTCACGAGTATTCTGGATAACTAAAGGCAAGATAAATTACCGCATCTTCTAGAGCAAACATAGCAAATTCCATCACGATTTCGATCTAACTAGATAATTTTTGGAGAAATCTCATACGAAACCTTCGATTCTATTGATATCGGAAGGATTGATCGGCGCCGCGAGCATTTTAACGCACACATCATTTTCTCTCATTTCCACCGGCGGAAGCTCAACCACTCTGCCGAATCCAAAAAAGGGAAAAAGGAAAGACTTGCACGAGCCAATACTTACACATATACTCACACTGCGTTGTACGCAGGAGGCAAATGTACGAACCTGTTTTACCAAAAAAAAAATGTACGAACCTGGTGACGGAATCGGGAGGGCCGTGGAGGTCGTAAACCACGGCCTTCGAAGGCGGAGACATCATAGCCGAGAACGATCTCACCCACCGTGACGGGAATCCGTTGGTTCTATTCCATGGAAGATTCGCCGCCGGCGAAAACGTCAGAGCTCTGACTACGACGGAGTTCATCAACGCTGCCATCTCTCTTCTCTCCGTCTTCAGATAATTTGAAACGTCGGCGTTTAGAGGGCTACTAAAAAAAAGTAACAAGCGAACACTGCACCGAAACGCAGCGTTTCATATATACACAAATATATAAACATGGTCTGTGTTTTTGTATTGACATAATGCCAAAATTTAAAACGGCAGCGTCTTGGTTACTTTAGGGTTTTCTCGACAAACCCCTCCTCAGCACTCACCACGTGTCCTCTAAAGATTCGGGATATTAGCTCTAATCTCGCAGCTTTTGATTTTGTCCACGTCACTAATCCACGGATGGCTCAGATCTCCCCCACGTTTGATGGACCCCACCTTCCACGTAGACTTGTATGCCACGTCATCATCCTCGAAATAATATCTCCTCTCACCCCTACATCCCCATCCCTTCCCTTCTCTCTCTCTATGTTTTCTCTCTCTCTCTCATCTTTATCTTCTCAATTTCCTCTCCAGTCAATAATTTTCTCTTTCATTACATCAGGTCTTCCATTTTTGGGAAGAAAAAAGGGACTCGTAGAGCGGCGATAACCAGACAAGGAGATACCCTTTTGGCTGATCTTGCAAACCCTTGATTAGATTTTGTGATTAAATGTTAAAACAGGCAGATTAAGTGGATAAAAATCGTTTTTTTTCATAGAAAATACGGTCAGCTATGGTCAGAGATTTTGGCGGTGGTTCGTGATTTTTCAACCATGGATAAGCTTTGAGCTTTAAAGGTTTCTATCCCTTTCCTTCCTTTTCCCCTACTTTTTTGTGTGTGATATTCGCAATCTGGGTTTTGTGTTGGTGTTCATCTTTACTGAGTTTGATTTCCTTATTGACTCTTATGATTAATCCTTATTTGGAGCTGAGGAATTCATAGAAATTTTAGAATTAGGAAACTCTGGATCTGAGGTATGAGAGTGTATCATAATTTCTCAAAGATGCTAGCTTTCATCATGGGTTGATTTTTATTTGTAAATTATTCCACCTTTTGTTGGTTGTTTTTTTCTTGTTTCGGTTTAAAAGTAGTGCTGTGCGTTTCTGTCTGGTTTATTTATGCTTAAATCTGGAAGCCTCTTCTTTGGTAAATCCTCCGTTTGGCGGCTGAGAAAACGGTAGGAAGTCGAGAAAGTTGGAAACTTTGGATTTGGGAAGAGAGAAACGCTTCAGGAGCTTCTTAAACATGTGACCTTCCTCATTGGGTTTAAAAATCCATTCGAATTTTCTTGTGTTACTAAGTATTGAAATGGTTCGTATAGCTTTGTGTAGATCTGATATGATATCTTTGAGTGTCCTGTGATTGGACAAGAACATTTACTGTGTATATACATGTCTGTCACTCTGTTTTCTTTTTCGGATTCCTGTTCACTTTTTCTTTCTCGGGTGTGAGATTTCAGTGAAGGGCCTTGATGTTTGAAGGAGACGACATGTATGAATGTCATGCTAGAGTAGATGGCAAGTTAGCGCAGAAATTCAGAAGTTACTTTTCGCTGCTTCTTTTCTACCTTGTTGATGGGGTTTGGCCCAGTGGCTCTTGACGGTGTAATGATATATCGGTATAACAATGTGTTACGAGAAAAAGGAAGTCGCAAATGGAGTGGCCGCCACCAGGGGACAAGCATTAGGTTCATCTGAGGAAGATGAGTCTCGGGTTGATGATACTGGCCATAGAACTGCCAACATGTCTGTTGACATGTTGCAGATACCGCACCAACAGCAACAACCACAAGCCTCGTCTATACGGTGGGAGAGATACCTTCCTGTCAGGTCACTTAAGGTTCTTCTAGTGGAGAACGATGATTCAACACGTCAAGTTGTCAGTGCCCTTCTACGGAATTGCAGTTATGAAGGTATTTTCTCTGATTTTAACTTGCTGGATAATGGATTGGATGCTTCAAGAACTTCTTGTTCTGGAGAAAATCTCCTGTCATTTGGTGGCTTTGTAGTTGTTGCTTCCAACCAGAATCCATTGTTCAGATTTGCTTCATTCATTGTAACACTGCTAATAAGGAGTGTTGCTAATTGTGAACTGCAGATTGTGAAATTTAGCCTTCTGTCTTTGTTTTCCATGTTCTATTACCATTGCTTTGGATAATACCTTATGTTTATCAATCACGTTGATGTGTTTATGTAAGTTATATACATAAGTGTTGTCCCTCCTGTTTTACTGTTTTTACTTCTGAAATTTTTTTTTCAGTTACTTCTGTTTCAAACGGTCTTCAAGCCTGGAGAATGCTAGAAGATGAGAATAATCACATCGATCTGGTCTTAACCGAGGTCGACATGCCTATACTTTCTGGAACAAGTCTTTTGTACAAGATCATGAGCCATAAGACATTCAAGAACATCCCTGTCATAAGTCCGTGAACATCTTATTCTTCTCCGTTTGTTGTTTTACCCTGATGCCGAATTTTGTGTAACATCTGATTCAATTTTTTTTGCAGTGATGTCATCTCATGATTCTATGAATCTGGTCTTTAAATGTTTGTCAAAGGGTGCGGTCGATTTTCTCGTGAAACCCATCAGAAAGAACGAACTGAAGAATCTTTGGCAGCATATATGGAGAAGATGTCACAGTGTAAGAATTCCGTTAGGGTTTCGGCTTCTATAATGCATAAAGAAAACTCATTGTTCTGTTAGTTACGTCCTCCTTTCTCTTTAACCAGTCTAGTGGTAGCGGGAGCGAGAGTGGCACACAAACAAAAAAGTCGGTAAGGATCGAAAGCAATGAAGAGTCAGAAAATGATACCAGCAGCAGCAATGAAGATAATGAACATGAAAATGGGAGTACTGATCCGAGTATCCGTGATGGAAGCGATGATGGAAGTGGAACTCAGGTAAATGTGGATATAGATTTGATTCTCGAGAACCCTTTTATGCAAGTTGATTGGACCGTCTTCCAATTTATTTATTTTTTGTGTTTTCAGAGTTCGTGGACCAAAAAAGCTGTGGATATTGATAGTACCCTTCAAGCATCAGCTTCATATGATTTACCTGATGCACCCGATAGCACCTGTGCTCAAGTGATAGACGTGAAACCAGGAACTTACGGTAACGGGTGGGTACACATAAGTGAACAGAAGGAGCTTGAAAAGCTGCATGAACAACTAGGTAGGAAGAGAGAAACTCACTGGAGAAATTGATTTCAGTAAACATTGACAGGATTCTTTCTGTTTTCTTACATATTATCTGATGCAAAATCACTATTCTAGATGATGTTGAAATCAACAAGGACTTGCAAGCAGGAGCTTGTGAGGCTGGTGATCCTGGGGCAAGCAAAAAGAAAGGTAAGGGCCACAAATTGGAAAAACCCGAGAATGAGAATCTGACGGGAAAGTCCAGAGAACGCGATGCAAAGCCTTTGGCTCAAGTTGTAGAGAGAAGCTATGATGAGACACTGAATAATCCTTCCGCTAACTCGCAAGTCAAAGGCAAAACATCTTCGTCCAGCCCTGAAGCTTTGCCATCACGAAAGCTAACTGTGACAAGGCCAAGAGATGCTGTCCTGAGGCACTCAGATCAGTCTGCATTTTCAAAGTAAGTTTTGAAAAAAAAATCAGACAAGTAAACTGTATAAAGTCTTTATATTGAAGCACGATGAGCTTACTGACTGATTCGGATTCTCCGTTTTGCCTTGTCTGACATGCAGATACAACACTGCCACTTCTGCTAACAAGGTAATGTAATCAAATTCATGTCGGTTTCCATACTCATCTTGGTTAAAGCTTAATTCTCCTGGTAGGGTCCTATGGGAAATGTCGGAAGCTGCTCTCCGAATGATAGTTCTGTTGCGAAGATGACGGGTTCTGGCTCAAGCAGCAACCCGTTGAATCAGCAGTCTAACGGAAGCAGCGGTCACAACTATATCACGGGTTCTTCTGGAAAATGTGCAAATACGAAGCCAGAAGCATTCAGGACATTTCACTCTTCTGCCTTTCACCTCGTCCAGACCACTCGCTCTATTCCTTCTCAGTCTCATAAGATATCACCCGAGAAGACAGACGATGCAAGAGGTAACATGTCCAATATGTTGGACAGTACGGTTCTCAACTGCAGTGTTACAGGAAGCGCCTCGGGAAGCAATCATGGAAGCAATAACGGTAACAGCGGCAGTGGAATCGCTGGAAACACTGAAAACCCTAACGGTGAAAGTGATAATGCCACTGATGGGAGTGGTAACAGACGGGCAACCCAACGGGAAGCTGCTATAATGAAGTTTCGCCAGAAACGAAAAGAACGATGCTTTGAGAAGAGGGTAGATTTCTGGAGGGTCTTTATGATCTCAACCGAGCTAAATATCTCCTTTCTTACGGTGCAAGTTAACGCTTTTCTCTGTCTGTTTCAGGTAAGGTACCATAGCAGAAAGAAACTGGCTGAGCAACGGCCTCGTGTCAAGGGTCAATTTGTTCGCCGGTAAGTATATATACCATATCGATTTGTATCACATAAGCTACCTCGAACTTGTTGTAAAGTTACCATTTTTAGCAATTCTTACCTGATTGGAGGCTCTTGCAATGACCAGGAGTGATTCCAAATCGGGAAACGATTGCCCGAACAGTGGCATGGCGGCTGAAGACAGTTCTCACGACAGCGATAGATGACAGACAGAAAAGGCGATCGCTGATCGTTGCATCTCATAACCTGTGATTCACTTCCAAGATCCGAGGAACAAAAGGAACAAGAGAAAACGATTCGATTGTCTTTCATCAACTGACTCTTTGGAAACATGAACTGTGATAGAAACCTATTCTCAAAAGACTTCTCAGACACTGGGTTGTTTGGTTTTTCCCCCACTGACGGATTTATGTGTTCAAAATGCGTTCTCCTTGTTTCTGTTATTATTGCAGTGTGTAAGATACAGCGTCAGAAGAAAAACATTTCAGACGAAAAGTCCCCATCTGTTTTTCTTTCCTTTCCAAACGATCAGATTATCTTTTGTCGGAACACTATAAAAAGTCCATAAATCTTCTAAGCCCCTTTCTTTATAATCTCTCTCTTGCCTGAATCTTCTGTCAAAGCTTCCAGTATATACAGTCAAAGACAGTGTTTTCTCATCCCGAAACTGCAACATCATCATCTTTCATCTGATGTTGGGGGGGGGGGGGAGTAGACCACTCTGTAAAAATAGTATATATCAAATCGATGAGCGGACATGGAATTTTCCCCCCAAAAAACGAGGCAGATTCATTCCTACCCCTATCTGGAACTTTTCTCTGCGTATTTTTCTCATTCTGGCGAGTTTTGATCTCTTTTCGTCAATGGGTTTCGGATTTCTATAGATTCTATGCACCGATCTTCTTTTTGTTCGCCTCTCGAATCTATTCGCTTCTCCATCATTCCGTTTGATCATTCCTTCCAATGGAGGAGGCCTCGACATCAAAATCAACCGTTAGGAAAACGATGGAGAAGCAACTGACGGGGAAACGCGAAGATACGATCCTCCATTCGGCGGTCAGGCGAGGAGATCTCGGAGCGGTGAAGGAGATTCTGAGTGAAGCAGGAGAAGAGAATCTGACGGATTTGTTACAGAAGCAAAACCAGTCCGGCGAGACGGTGCTTTACGTGGCGGCGGAATACGGCGATCCCGAGGTGGTCGGAGAGCTGATAAAGCACTATGATCTCACCGACGCCGAGACCAAAGCCAGAAATGGGTTCGACCCTTTTCACATCGCTGCAAAACAAGGAGAATTAGGTATTTTTTTGACGAATTCAGGATCCAGATGGTACGGGAATGCAATGATTTTGTTAAGGTGTTATCAAAGTTGTAACCTTTTTTTTGTTGGGTTTTCTGAAATAGAGGTTCTGAAGGTGCTAATGGAAGCATATCCAGAGTTGGCAATGACGGTGGACATCTCGAACACGACGGCTCTACACACGGCGGCGGCTCAGGGACACGTTGAGGTCGTGGAGTACCTTCTCGAGACCACAGGTAGCAGCCTCGCCGCCATAGCTAAGAGCAATGGCAAAACGGCTCTGCACTCGGCGGCGCGTAATGGGCACGCGCAGGTGGTGAAGGCTGTGGTTGCGGCGGAGCCGGACAGCACGAGGAGGACAGACAAGAAGGGTCAGACGCCACTTCACATGGCGGTGAAGGGTCAAAGTCTAGACGTCGTTGTCGAGCTCGAGAAGGGAGATCGGTCCGCTTTGAACATGGTTGATTCCAAGGGTAATACACCATTGCACGTTGCATCGAGGAAAGGTCGGATTCAGGTTCGAAAAAAAAAGTTTTTTTTTCAACTTTCTGGCTTTTCCATGTATGCCCTTTCTCCGATTCTTGCTGATCTTTTACAGATCGTAGAATTGCTTCTAAAGAACAAGGGAACGAGCACGAGAGACATAAACCGCGCCGGAGAAACAGCTCTCGACACGGCGGAGAAAAACTGCCACGAAGAAGTCGCCGTACTCCTCCGCAATCACGGAGTCCCATCGGCCAAATCCATCAAGAACCCATCTCCGCCGGCGAACGCGGCGGCGCGTGAGCTCACCCGGACGGTGAGCGACATCAAGCACGAGGTCCATCACCAGCTGGAGCACGCGCGAGAGACAAGGAAACGCGTTCAGGGAATCGCGAAACGCATAAACAAAATGCACGTGGAGGGCCTCAACAACGCGATCAACTCCACCACCGTCGTGGCCGTACTCATCGCCACCGTGGCGTTCGCCGCCATTTTCACCGTCCCGGGACAATACGTGGACGACCCGAGTTCGATATTGCAGGGACAGTCACTCGGAGAAGCCAATATCGCGGGAAGACCAGCGTTCACTATATTCTTCGTGTTTGATTCGATCGCCCTTTTCATAGCTCTGGGCGTTGTCGTGGTTCAGACATCAGTTGTCGCGATCGAACACAAAGCCCAGAAGAACATGATGGCGGTGATCAACAAGCTGATGTGGTTGGGTTTGTGGGCGTGGGGGAGGACGAGCGGTGGCTAGCGATCGGAGTGACGGTGGTCGGATCGTCGATAATGGTGACGACGCTCGGGACGATGGGGTATTGGGTGGTGAAGCATCGGATCGAAGCTTCTAACGCAAGAAACGAGCATGGAGAATCCATGGCCAGATCCCGACAGATGATGATGCCGGGTTTCATGGAGGTTTCTGGGTTTCTGACAAAGAGAATGTATGCTATTTAGATGTGTGTGTGTATGCAGTGATTAGAATCAGTGTTTGTGTGTGCGTGTATCGCCATTTTGAATGAAATCATTGATGAAACAGGACTACAGAAGAAGAAGAACGAGAAAACTGGATAAATGTTCTGAAAATGTCAAAAGAATCATAAACCCTAACTACATTCACTGTTTACTTTACTTGAGCCACAAGAAAAAAAAATGAACTACCGTCTACCGGTATCTATCTATTTGCCGAGTCCAGAGTTGAGCAGATTATATAAAATCAATTCATTTTCACAGTAATCCGATATAAAAACCAATATTTTTATTAAAATTTTAAAAATTAAATCAACATAAAACCGTTCAAAATAAAAAATTTCAAAAAACATTCGGCACAACTAATCCCTTATATTCAAATTCAACCGTTGTCGAAAATTCTTATTTATCTAAACATTATTTTCCACGTTTGGATTTAAACTCGGGTTAAGATATATTTTGCATGTTATATTACGGCTAGTCCACCAAAATTTGGGTGAAAATTTTTAATGTTGTAAATTTTTCTAAAACTAAAGAAAATCAAACAAATAGTGACCAACTAAGTGTCTTAGTTTGTTTTACTGATATAAACTTGCATATTTTTTGGGGAATTTTCCTTCATGAATTTGTCAATTTTATTATTATTATTATTATTTATTATTATTATTATTTTGATAAATGCCATTGGAGAGCTTACGTTGTGTTTGGGGAAGTGGTCAATTTCTTAATAAAAATCCTCCACATGCACTCACTCTACGCAAATTTAATGAACTCACTCAACATTTCCCGACACTTGGGAAATCTATGTACCATTCGAATCTCCAACTGTTTTTTTTATTATTATTATTATAACATTACATTAGTCTTTAAAGCACTATGTTTTAAATTATACTATTTGTTTAGACAAAATATGTTCTCATAAAAAATATAGATCACAAACTATAGAGTGGAAATTCTTTTTATGTGGTTTTCTGATTAGAGAGGCCGATTATCATTAATCATGATACATATTTAATATTTAAACGCTGTCTTCAAATTTTATTGGTTATTAAATCAAAGTAACGGTAGAACATTTGGTAGCAAGTGAATATTTCGATTTCTAGTATATAAATGAAATCGAATAAAATATAATTATAATCTAATAGTCATTTGATATAATTTTAAAATTTTAAAATTAATCCAATTTAAATGTTCCGCTCAAATATAAATATAATAAAAATTAGAATAAATATTTTTTTTACAATTACCCAACTAAATCTAGATTTTATGTACAAATCCAAACACAAAAATATCTGGCCTAAGGATGATACATTGATTGTTGACTTGAAAAAAGGTGACAAACGACGCATATTTAATGTGATATAATTTTTTTTTTTGATACATTAGGAATCCCGTAACTATCTACCCTTACAAACGGAGACGAACTGGCCACCAACCGTGCCTAACAGTCTCCATGGAGCTCAGTGTGATATAAAATTTTTTGTTTACTATATAGTTCTTGTGATATTCGCAACCAGAAATTATTAATAATGTAAACAACCTCCAACTTTAGATATGCCCCGAGGGACAGGCAACTTTCTAACCAAAATTTTAAAATATTCAAATAAAATCCTTTGCTCGAAGGAAATTTCTTCGGTAGTTAATGCTTTGGGCCATTGCTTCCCTTTCACATATTTTTTTCCTTTGATAGACCATTTTTTTTATTGATTTGGCCATACCTTTTTTGCCAAATAGAAAAAAAGAGGAAATGAAATCTAATACCTTGTTCTGTATATATATATATATATATATATATATATATATATATA
>NW_010968505.1:4146188-4165456 GCF_000463585.1 Tarenaya hassleriana | reverse complement strand
AGAGCGGTGGCTAGCGATCGGAGTGACGGTGGTCGGATCGTCGATAATGGTGACGACGCTCGGGACGATGGGGTATTGGGTGGTGAAGCATCGGATCGAAGCTTCTAACGCAAGAAACGAGCATGGAGAATCCATGGCCAGATCCCGACAGATGATGATGCCGGGTTTCATGGAGGTTTCTGGGTTTCTGACAAAGAGAATGTATGCTATTTAGATGTGTGTGTGTATGCAGTGATTAGAATCAGTGTTTGTGTGTGCGTGTATCGCCATTTTGAATGAAATCATTGATGAAACAGGACTACAGAAGAAGAAGAACGAGAAAACTGGATAAATGTTCTGAAAATGTCAAAAGAATCATAAACCCTAACTACATTCACTGTTTACTTTACTTGAGCCACAAGAAAAAAAAATGAACTACCGTCTACCGGTATCTATCTATTTGCCGAGTCCAGAGTTGAGCAGATTATATAAAATCAATTCATTTTCACAGTAATCCGATATAAAAACCAATATTTTTATTAAAATTTTAAAAATTAAATCAACATAAAACCGTTCAAAATAAAAAATTTCAAAAAACATTCGGCACAACTAATCCCTTATATTCAAATTCAACCGTTGTCGAAAATTCTTATTTATCTAAACATTATTTTCCACGTTTGGATTTAAACTCGGGTTAAGATATATTTTGCATGTTATATTACGGCTAGTCCACCAAAATTTGGGTGAAAATTTTTAATGTTGTAAATTTTTCTAAAACTAAAGAAAATCAAACAAATAGTGACCAACTAAGTGTCTTAGTTTGTTTTACTGATATAAACTTGCATATTTTTTGGGGAATTTTCCTTCATGAATTTGTCAATTTTATTATTATTATTATTATTTATTATTATTATTATTTTGATAAATGCCATTGGAGAGCTTACGTTGTGTTTGGGGAAGTGGTCAATTTCTTAATAAAAATCCTCCACATGCACTCACTCTACGCAAATTTAATGAACTCACTCAACATTTCCCGACACTTGGGAAATCTATGTACCATTCGAATCTCCAACTGTTTTTTTTATTATTATTATTATAACATTACATTAGTCTTTAAAGCACTATGTTTTAAATTATACTATTTGTTTAGACAAAATATGTTCTCATAAAAAATATAGATCACAAACTATAGAGTGGAAATTCTTTTTATGTGGTTTTCTGATTAGAGAGGCCGATTATCATTAATCATGATACATATTTAATATTTAAACGCTGTCTTCAAATTTTATTGGTTATTAAATCAAAGTAACGGTAGAACATTTGGTAGCAAGTGAATATTTCGATTTCTAGTATATAAATGAAATCGAATAAAATATAATTATAATCTAATAGTCATTTGATATAATTTTAAAATTTTAAAATTAATCCAATTTAAATGTTCCGCTCAAATATAAATATAATAAAAATTAGAATAAATATTTTTTTTACAATTACCCAACTAAATCTAGATTTTATGTACAAATCCAAACACAAAAATATCTGGCCTAAGGATGATACATTGATTGTTGACTTGAAAAAAGGTGACAAACGACGCATATTTAATGTGATATAATTTTTTTTTTTGATACATTAGGAATCCCGTAACTATCTACCCTTACAAACGGAGACGAACTGGCCACCAACCGTGCCTAACAGTCTCCATGGAGCTCAGTGTGATATAAAATTTTTTGTTTACTATATAGTTCTTGTGATATTCGCAACCAGAAATTATTAATAATGTAAACAACCTCCAACTTTAGATATGCCCCGAGGGACAGGCAACTTTCTAACCAAAATTTTAAAATATTCAAATAAAATCCTTTGCTCGAAGGAAATTTCTTCGGTAGTTAATGCTTTGGGCCATTGCTTCCCTTTCACATATTTTTTTCCTTTGATAGACCATTTTTTTTATTGATTTGGCCATACCTTTTTTGCCAAATAGAAAAAAAGAGGAAATGAAATCTAATACCTTGTTCTGTATATATATATATATATATATATATATATATATATATATATATGTTTTTAATATATTCATCAGAATTTATAATCAGAACTTAAAATTAAAAACAGAAATATCAAATGCCGATGTACCTGGTTTAGATACATACAATAAAAGTATCAATATTCATTTTAACAACCGAGGTAAAAAAACTAATTAGTGCAATTTTTTTTATTCTAAGATTGTCTTTTCCATCATCCCCCCCCCCCCCCCCCCCGAATTTATTGTAAATTTATTTTATTTTTTGTGGAAAAAAAATCTATCTTTTTTGCATTTTCAGTTTCTATTTTTTATTTTCATAAAACGCCTCTTATTGAGTGGGGATGCAGATTTAGTCATTGCTGGTTACCAGTACAGCTTAATTTGACTTGACTTTGACACTTGCATTTTTAACCGTTGGACAAACCCATTCATTAAATACAATATTAATCTTATAGTATGACTTAGATCATATTCATGTCTCATAAAGAATGTTACACATGCGTGTGTGTATATATATATATATATGCCTCATCATGCGACTACAAGCAATAACGGTAAAATTCCTACATAACACATTGCAAGATCACTCTGATTACTGGTAAAAAGATACATTTCATCATTCGACAGATTTTTTACTATGGGATAAGATAAAATATCAGTGGAATCATCAATCATGTGTATATATAATACATCACACGTCAATCGCCAATGGAAAATTTTAATTAGTGTCTTTTGTATTTAATTATATGAATATTCAGATGCATACATACATACATACATGTTCATGGGAAAGCGCATATATGCATATTCATTATATATAAATATATGTGATGTATGAGAGAGAGAGAGAGAGAGAGAGAGAGAGAGAGAGAGGAGAGCACATGGAGGCAATGATCTGTCTGTGAAGGAAAAGTGAAGATATAAACAAAGAGAAAGGGAGCCGCTTTTCTTCAGGTTTTTAATCATCTCAGAGAACCATAATTTTATGCAATTTGTTTGTTTTTTTTTCTGTGCTGATCTCAGATCCAAGTTTCACTCTTCTTCTTGGACTCTGATTCTTTCCGTTTAATTTACTTGGGAAAATCTTCCAACTTGTCCACTCTTTTATTTTCCCCAGAAAATTTTTCAGGTTTTCTTGTCTGTTTCAGCCGAAAATCTCCCAGAGTTCGTGTTATCTTCGTTTTTGTTTGTTTTCTTCATTTACCCCGGAAACTCTTGTTCCTTCTCTACTTTCCCAGAAGTTTTCCGCATTTTGATTTCATTTTCCCGGAGAATCTCCTCTTGATTCCTCGTTTCCCGGGAAAGTTTCCGTCTTTCTGCGTCTCGACGGAAAAATTCGACGTCTGCTTTGCTTTTCGCGGAAAAATTCTTTTCAATCTCGTTCTCTTTTCTTGGATAATTTTCTCCCTCTCCTTTTTCCCGCGGAAAAATTGCAAAATCTCTCGGCCTCGCTACTTCCCCGGAGAATTCAAGTCATTCAGGTTCTAATTTCCTGGAAGATTTACTACTTTGTCTTCCTTTTTCCTGGGAAAAGCTTCAAACTTTACCATTTCAATGGCGTCTAGAGAAGTATCAACGATGATCAAACAAGGGTTTATCTCAGACCCATCTCTCGCTTTCTCTCCATCGAGGACCACAGCTCTGTCCAAAATCTCCTCCCCCACAGCGTCTCCTCCTCCGCCGCCGCCTCCCAACGAGTCGACTCGCCCGAGTCACTCAAACCTAACCCTTTTCGAGATGATGTCGGAGGAGCACAACCGAGAGTCCAAAACCCTAGACGAGTCCCGCAAGAAATCCCACGCGCGTGTGGCGAAGATCCTGACGGATTTCAAGAACGGCATCGTTTACGCCTACGGCCTGGGACCCGGCGACGTGAGGCTGACGGTGGTGGGGAGGGACGGGTACAGAGTCACCATGGATGTGCACAGAAGGGTATTATCGGAAAAGAGCAGATTTTTCATGGAGAAGATGAGCAGTCGAAAAGAAAAAGGGGTCTCTCACATGGTGGAGATCAGCGAGTGTGATGATGTAGAGGTGTATGTAGAGACTGTGGTGTTGATGTATTGCGATGATCTCAAGAAGAGGCTGGTCGGAGAAAATGTCTGCAAAATCCTGGCTTTGCTTAAGGTATGAACTCATGAATGATGGATTGACGTTTTGCTTTGATGATAATGTGTCTCTTGATGAAGATTCTTGGATTGTGCTAGGCTGGTCTTGTTTTGGTTGCTGAAAAAAGTGAGAATTTGAAACTGGAAATGGAATTTGAGTGTTGCTTGTTTTATCACCAACCGCCATGGTTTCTCTGTAATGCTGTCATGTCTTTGCATAGGTTTCTGCCGCCATAATGTTTGATGAGGGAGTAATGTCATGCTTGGAGTACTTGGAAGCAGTTCCTTGGACAGAGGAAGAAGAAGAGATGGTGGTATCATGTCTTGGAGAACTCGATCTTCCCGATTTAGTCACTTCGATTCTGCAGAGAGTATCATCTGAATCGTCCACTTCATCATCATCGAGAACCGATGATATCTACTTGCAACTCCTGACCGGAGTTCTACAAGCAAAAGACGATAAAGCTCGTCGGGAAATGAAGTCTTTAATCTATCGGTTGCTACGAGAAGAATCCGATCACGATGTCTCCAAGAACATCCTCTACAGCCTTTGCCATCGCTGCCTCACATCTCTCGTCCTCTGCTTATCAGAAGCCACCTCTCAGATGAACGATCCAGGGAAAGATCGAGGTGTTCTGATGAGAGAAATCGCCCGAGAAGCTGATAACTTGGTTTGGGTGGTGGATATATTGATCGAAAAGAAGTTTTGTGAAGATTTCGTGAAACTATGGGCGGATCAGAAGGAGTTAGCGGATCTCCATTCCAAGATCCCGACAATGTACAGACACGAAATAAGCAGAATCACCGCACTGATATGCGTTGGGATCGGTAAAGGAAGGATCTTGGTGAACCGGGAAGCTCGGTTTTCTGTTCTGAACACGTGGTTAGAGGCTCTGTACGATGATTTCGGGTGGATGAGGAGAGCTTCTTCGCGATCTCTGGACAGGAAGGTGGTGGAAGAAGGGTTGAGCCAAACCATACTGACCTTGTCGTTAAGACAGCAACAGGTGATTCTGATGAAGTGGTTCGACAGGTTCTTGAGCAAAGGAGACGATTGCCCGAATGTTCAACGAGCTTTCGAAGTTTGGTGGAGACGGGCTTTCGTAAGACAGGTCGTGACCGAGGCAGATGCATCGCAGTTGCAGATCACGCTATATGATTACCCGAAGTAGAAGAGGTATAAAAAGCTTTACAGACCCCAAGGTATGGCTGACATTAAAGCTTTTACACAGGATCTTCTTGCAAGTTAACTGTCTTAAACCCGGGATTCGATATTTCGAGAGAACGATGATAGAACTACGGGAATCTGAAACGGAAAAAAACCCGATGGAGGGTTTGAAGGCGAAAATTGGCAAGTTTTATGTGAATCTTTTGCAGGGATGTTCTGAGAGACGAGAGAGGTTCCTCAATATGATGTTAGGGCTGAAAAATAAGGAGTGAACTTTACATAAAGAAACGTATGTTGCCGTAGGAGGAGCATTGTTCTTATGAATGGGGCAGCTTCCGTGTGCCTCTGGTTCTAACAGAGGCTTTGCTCAACATGCCTAGCAATAATATTTTTGCTTTGTGGTGTTACATAGGCAGCGGCCTATATAACTGTATATGTATGTACATGCATTCGGAGGTTTGAAGCTTCACAGAGATAACCATTGGAAATGTCATAAATCACACGTTAATGTTTCTATAAATAAAGTTCCGATGATATTTTTTAATGACGCAAAAACTGTAACAAAATTAAAGTTTGTATTACAAGAGATTCGATAAATCCATACCTGTAAGATTGGGAAAAAATATGGAAAAGGGTAAAAACGGTATTTCACCTAGCATTGTGTGGGTGTTATGGTGTTGCGCATATATATATGTGGGCCTGCAACTCCGTAAAACCTAAAACCCTTGAAAAATAAATCCCTAAATCGTCGGCCACTGGGCGCGAAGATCTTCGCGAGAATCGTCCGATGAAGACGGTGACCGGAAGAGTCATCAGCGCAGGGCCCATCTCCGTCTCAAAAGCGGCGTCGATTCTCTCCAAATTCGCGTCCTCCGAGAACGGCGCAACGCAAGCTGTATGCGCGTACCTCCGACGCGCCACCGTGGCCTTCAACGAGCTGAAGGGTATTCACAGGGACCTTAAAGCTTCGAACTTGAAGGAAAAGAAGCCCAGATCCGATGTTACGTTGGTGCGAAACCCGACCCTTGCATCCGACGAACCGGGTCGACCCGACGATATGAGCGAGGGAGCTTACGATGGAAATCATCATCAGAAGAAGCTTAAAAAGAAGGAGAAGGAGAGTGGAGGAGATGGTGATTTGGTTAATAGTGGTGGGGAGATTGGTGGTCGGGAGAGTAAGACCGTGGGGGAGCAGGAGCGGAGTCATGAACGAGTACAGGTGAGTCAAGGACCGAGTCGGGATGGAGAGAGTGAGATAAAAGAGGGGAAGAAGAAGAATAAGAAAAATAGAGAAGGTGATGAAAACTTTGATGGCGGAGAAGTAAAAACGAGAGTCGAAGCAGAAGACGAGCATAGGAAGGAGGAGAAAAAGGAGAAGAAGAAGAAAAGGAAGAGTGGTGGAGAAATAGGTTCCGAGGAGAAGAAGAGCAAGAAAAAGAGACAGGTGAAGGAGTAAGATAGTTGAAGTTGGTCGCTTTTGGCGATTCTAGTTGAAGATGGGGAAATTTTTCCAAATTTTGGGTGAACGAAGGTAAAGGTTTCACTCTGTGGCAATTTTGATTCAGAATGATTTCATATCCGAGATAGTGATAGGAAAAATATTGATTCTGGGTATCAATTTGTGATAACTGTCACCATATATGCAATGAAGTTTCTATTGTTTTGGTAAATGTCAGGTTTTGATCCTTTTTGTTTGGATTTTAACCTATTCTGTGATCCTCTGTTTAAAGGGCGGCACCGCCAACTTTGTCCCACCACTAACCATGGTGATATTAGGTAGATCGCCTGTGTAGTTAAATGAGATGAGGGGATAATGGGGGAAATCTAGGGTATATATACTCCATGAGACTGGCCAATATATAAACTAGTTGTCTCTAGAGCAGGAAACACTTGGCTGGAAGGGTTGAAGATTCTTGATAAGAGGGCATTGGGTGAATGGTTTTGGTGTTTTTAGGCGGTTCTTATTCTAAGAAGCCTGCAACCATCACAATTGCCTTGGCTTGTGACCTATGGCTTAGCAGTTGGGGTATTCAGGTCTGGTCTTGGAAGAACATTGGTGGTCTGGCCAGGGGGGAATCAAAATGGTGGGTCAGTCCCAAATGGCCGCATCAGAGCTCATCATTCATTGCAGCACTGATTAGTGGTTAAAAGGTATGTATTTTTTCTTTCTTTCAGGCTTCACCCTGAATCTGAATGTTGTTATTATACCCATTTACCCATATTAGGTCATATGCTCGATCAAATCAAAATTAGAGGTGGGAAACTATAATCAAGAATGTGGTAAGAGCCTTAGCTGAGCAGTTGTATTAATGAATCAATAGAGTATTGATCTTTAAAAGCATGGAATGTGAGCGTTTGTCACCAGAGTGGTGCCCTGTCTGAAAAGGACACATCAGCATCTTGTCATTAGTCGGTTGATTAGTTTATTATGCGATATAAATGTTTTATGGCGCGTTCACGGGAGAGAGATTCCTTTTGAAATTTCATCTGTATATAGTTTTCAAAAGCTATGCATGGAATGGCATGAACACAAAAAAAATAGATAGATATAAGCAGAAGGGGAAAAAAGTGTAGGAATTTTGTAGAGTTTCTCAATCAGGACATGAGTAGAAGTGGTACACATCGGTTCACTAATTACATCACAACCTGTTCCGTATATTTTGTGTTCCAAGAACCAATCTGGTTTTGAGTACATTAAAGTATATTCAAAAATTTTGGTGTGTGTTTGTTTATTGTTGTTACCACAAACAAAAAATTGGGATAATGGTTAGAAATTTTCTTTGTGGAAAGTGAAACGAGTGGATGAGTCGAGGCTGAACTCCTGACACAGTGATCTAAGCGGTCGGACGAGTGTCGGGCTTCCGCAGTAGAACACTCCTGCATGCAAACAACACCCAAACACATTACACCCAAAAAAAAAAAATCGATTATTTCACAAACCCATCATTTAAAAATGCGAAATCCGATTCGATTTGATGAGATCTAATAGGAAAAAGAAACGCATATATGTATATATACACATATATATATATACATACATACCTATGCGAGCAGCTTGGTGTTTGTTTGCCAAGTCACTGAAAACCTTCCTCCAATTAGGTCTTGCGAAATGCGTTCGTATCTGAATCAAAATCGGATCCGATCGTTAGAGGAAAAAAAAAGGTTATAAATTATAATTGAAATGAGTGGGGAACTTTTGTTAGTGTAATTTTTGTTTTTGGAATAGTAATGGTGCGTACTCGGCTCTCGGAGACAACGTCGACTCCATTTTTGGCATGTTGAAGCTTTTGGACCATTGCGATTAGGGCAGAACGAGCATCTCCTGCCTCGTACATGCTTGTTAAGTAGTTGTGCATCTCTATCACGTTCTGAGGGTAAATTAAAAAAAAAAAGTAATTGAGAAACTACCATAATTATCAAACAAAAAAAAAATGTAGAGTTTAGATCTTTCAACGCTCTAAAATCAACGTTAAAACACCAAAACTCGACTATAGATAATACAGATTATTAAAAAAAAAAATTAAAAAAAGCTTCCTTTTTGTTAGGGATGGCTTAATTGGGTTTCGGTTCGAGTTCGGTTCGGTTATTTTCGGGTTCAGTTATTTCGGTTTTAGAACAACTATAACCATTCGGTTTTTGCATTATATTCGGTTCGATTCGGTTATATTCGGTTCGGGTACGGTTCGGTTATGATAAAATACTCATTTTCTTAAAAAAATTTACAGTTTTTCGATTATTTTTTTATTCGGTTTGGTTCGGGTTCGGGTTCAGTTTTTTCGTTTTTAGAAAAAGCATAACCATTCGGTTTTACATCTAATTCGGTCCGGTTACGGTTATACGTTATTCGGTTCGGATCGGTTCGGTTATTCGGTTATTAACCAAGTAAGTCAGCTCTACTTTTTGTGTTTCGTTTCGGACAAAACATGATTTGATGTTTCAATTTTTTTGTTTTTTTTTAGAATCTAACTCAAATTATAAGATTATGTGGTAAAAAGTGAAAACAAAAACAAAAACTTACTGTTTTATCAAACTCGGCAATGTCATCCATAACACCTTTGAACCAATCAAAAGAGGCTTGCTCTCTTGTTACCCAATAGAAGTATGCCCTTTGTGGGAATTTCTTACCACCTCCTCCTCCTCCACTCACGCTTGCACCTCCTATGCTCTCTCCTCCTACACTTCCTTCAAAACTTTGCCCCTGCATTTTCCAATTTTCAATATTAGACCCCCCATCATTTCTAACCGGACTCAAAACACCCCCTGATACTTACAGATCTGGGAATGTTTGGCTTGAGATGGTTCAACATATCCTTTAAGATGCTGATGAATGGAGTTGCCCCGATCCCCAGCCCGACCAACAACAAGATATCGAATTTATGGTAGCTCTGTGCTGGAGCTCCGTATGGTCCTTTGATGAAGATTTTCGGAAACCTGATACATGTGGAAAAGTATACGTAATGTTTATCATTTTTCGATTAATGGATTTAATTGGGCATACGAAATAATATATAAAGTTCTAACAATATTCGTAGATATTTGCTTACAAGAGCTGCGATTCTTCGATGTTGGGGTTACTTGGTGCTCTTGTCTCCATCCTTACTAGACTATTCGGTCTAGTTTTTGTGGCTTGAGGAGGTTGACATGTCTACATGAAAATAGATTAAAAAAAAAAAGATTTATTAGAAAATTTACATGAAGATGATCATGGTTTTAATATGATCTATACACAAACAAAAGGGGTGAAAATCAAATATATTTGGAACAAAAATGTTAAAATTAGGAAATTAATTACCTTTGCAAATCTGCTCCTAAGCTCAGTGGTCCAATCTCCCAGGGCCCTTATGTGAACACTCAAATAGTCATCTCCTGGTGCAGAAGTGATGGAGAATGGATGCCTATAGACCGCAATTATCAATAAGAAAATTAATTTATGATTCCAATTAGATCTTTAATCTATTCTAACCAATTAATAATTAAACACACAAGATCTAAACATATTTGTATAGTATGAAAAAAAAAATCGAAAATCCAAGTTTATATTTCGACTTTGTTTAATCTCCGCAATCTTTATTACCATTCGAACTGGGAGATGTCGGGGCACTTGACGAACATGTACATGCCACTTTTGTACTTGAACGCAGGTGGTTTTGTCATGTAGAGTGCAAGAACGTTGCCTGGATATACAATAGCCTGCAGAAAGAAATATTAAAAAAAAAATAAAGTATAATGATTAACTAGAACTGAAATTTATACGTGCGATATAAGCAAATGTTTTGTATATGTGTATATATATATATTGGTCGTGGTCGTACCTTGATGATGTTGACACGGTGGTTGCGTTCTTGATAGCGTGAGAAAACCCTCTCGCTCGCGTAGAACAGCATCGGCACTGCCACGTACATCCACGTCTGCATTTTTCAAGTGAAACACCGTTAGGGCTCTGATTTTAACAAAACCTTGAAACCCTAAACCAATCAGTTCCAAGTGAACATGATATGTATACATATATATATATATATATAGACATACGTACAGTTTTCTGGTACCAAGGCTTGTCGATGATAAGAATGTAGCCATGGAGGATGAGAAGAACGTAAGCGATGACGAGCAAATGATGGGCATACCAAAAGGCATTAAACCCGGCGAGGTTGTTAAAGGGCTTGGGCAATTTGATGATGTTCCTTCTGAAGGAATGCATGGCAAGAGTGAAGGAGAAACCCATGAAGAAGATCATCAGAACACCAGTTATCGACACTGAAGTTGTCATCAGGTCCAAGTAACTAGGTTGCCTAAGCCCCAAGACAGGCCCTGCGTACTCAAAGAACGTGTCGTAAGAGCAAGAACTCAGCCTAGGGAAGTTGCAGAGCATGTGTAGTCCCGTGTGGAGCAAGGAATGGAAAGCTATGGCGAAAGCAATCAGCTTGTGGAAGTTGATGTTGTCGTCGAAGGGGATGAAGCGGTTAAGGAAGGTAGATCTCAGGAAAGTTAGGGTTTTTCTGCAGACGGGCACTAAGATCAATGCCATGTTGAGTTTTAGGGTTTCGGCCGAGCCTTTTGCGGCGCAAACGCATCTTCCCGTGATATGGTAAAGAGGGCTGTGGGTGAACTCGTTGTATTTCCACATGAAGAGAGAAACGTTGACGAGGAGCCACAAGGCGATGACCCAAATCTTCTTCCAGTTCTCGTGCATTAGCTCTGTGGTTACCGACACGAACTTGCTTACCGGCGTTCTGTATCGTTTGGGAATCATAGCACGAGTTAGGGTTTGTGATCTCTTCGTCATCCTCTCCGTGTCCCCACTGCTCACCATCTGAGTCAGCAGCACCTCGAGCTGCCACATCTGGTGGATGTAAACTAAAGGAAAAGTTAGTAGAATATAAAATATTATCGGTATATATATATTTTTTTATAAATATATTATCTGTATATTATCATCTATTAATTGTTGTATACTGATTTTAAGATGCGATTTGTAATAATTCTAAGCAGTGACATAAGAAAACGGATATCTAAGAAGTGAAGTTGACCGAACCGAGCCAATTCTCGATTGAGCAAACTATATAGAATGGTTAACGATATTACAATACGTGACCGACCGGTTATGATAGTTTGGTTTATTCAGATCAGTTTTTTTTCATTAGGGTTTGTAAAAAGAGAGGTTTTGCTTCGATTAAAAAAAAGAGAGACGAACCCTAACCAAATAACCGAACCAAACCAAACTAAATCAAACCAAAGAGACATACCCGGTTACATATTCTAATATGCGGTAAACAGATGATTTGGATTCAAAAGGAATAGAATTCAAACCTCGATGTAGCCTTGGTGGTCGGGATCGAGTTCTTCCATGATCAAAGAAGCATAAGCGGCGGCATTCTGCTTCAGATTCGAGAGCTTGTTGGCCGATGCACTTAGAACTATGATCTCTTTCACCTCCGCTTCCGTTAGCTTCCCGTCTCCATCCTTATCACACCTACAAATACATACATACATACGCATATATATAATGTATCTGTATCTGTATATATATATGTGTATACATACGACTGCAACTACTAGTATGTCGAGTACATACATGTCGAAGAAGATTTGGAGGCGACAATCGAGGTCTTTCTTGCTCATGTCTTCCCAAAACATCTTGAGTTGCTCTTTGTCTATGCCGTTTTCTGAATGTATCTGTCTTCTCCTCGCCAACGCATCGTACACTTCTCCCGCAAACTC
Source organism: Tarenaya hassleriana (assembly GCF_000463585.1). NCBI lineage: Eukaryota > Viridiplantae > Streptophyta > Magnoliopsida > Brassicales > Cleomaceae > Tarenaya > Tarenaya hassleriana. The sequence goes on along the minus strand of NW_010968505.1, from coordinate 4,152,960 downwards.
CATCGTATCTCCCATTCCTATACGTATATATTGTTCATAAATTTAACCATATGCATCATTTTGGAAAGATTCTTTTCGCTAGATCTTGTTTACTAATGGGAAATCCACTCATCGGCTACAAATTCATGCAAAATGGTGTATTTCATAATATATATTATATATATTACCGTATAAAAATTCGTATGTATTCCAGATTCTGAGCTGAACCCTAATCAATAGTTACAATCAGAGATACCCATCTCCACGTTTAATCTTCTAGGCACTTGAAAAATTGTTGTGACACCTCAAAATCAGCTTTAAAAAATTTACAATGCAGTCATAAGGCACGCATGAATCATCGTTTTTAGCCATGCAATATCTACGTACGCGGTTCATCATCATTGTCGAAAATTCTAAACATCAAATTCATCTTTTTTAAAACTGAAATAATCCCTAATAGTTGGAAATTCGAAGATTACCCTAATTCGCAAGAACCTCAACCTATTCTAAAAGAAAGTCCGATTTTTTTCCCTAAATTCCAAATAAATCAAAAGAATTATTATGTTCGATAACGTTTTCGAATGTTAATCTCGCAGCTATATCGATGATAACGTTTCGAACGTTTTTACCAATACAGACGCCGAACTTCTCCTTTGGCAACTTCCCATCAATAGCAAACTGATTGAAACGGTTCTCGATCGATCTCCAAGCATCACGTTCACGTCCGGTGACCGTCCGATCAAGAAACCTTAGGCTCTGAAGCCCTCTGGCCGCGCTCGAGGTCGTCCTCTCGACCCTCTTTGGGCCCAACGGCGGCTTCTTCCCCATCGGTGGGCCCAAATTCCCGCTCTTTCGGGTCCCCGGAGATCCCAAGTTTCCGCTCTTTCGGATACCCGGTGACCCCAGATTTCCGCTCTTCCGCCATCCCGAGACGCTCAACGTCCTGATAATCGATCCGACGCTTAAATTCCTCGGATTCTTCTTCGGACAGTTGTTTTTGTTGTCGTTTTCATTACCGTCGTTGACGGTTCCTGTCGTCGATTCCTCTCCCATTCGGTCGATCTCTACGCTCTCTAGCATCCATTTCGTTGAATCCTCGCTTTCTATGCAGCTGCTATTGTTCATTGGCTTGTTTTTCTACGTTAATCTTTTTTTTTTTTGGGTTATTGGAATTAACGTTTTTTTTTTTGTGTTTAGAGGTTATGGTGATGGATACAAGAGGGAGGGGAAAGTGCCTCGATTTCTGTCTGGTCGTAACATTTGTTAGTTTATTTCGTTGGAAAATTGGATTCAGAGAGTTACTAGATTTGAGAAACTTTAGAATGTTGGGTCCCCGGAGATCCCAAGTTTCCGCTCTTTCGGATACCCGGTGACCCCAGATTTCTGCTCTTCCGCCATCCCGAGACGCTCAACGTCCTGATAATCGATCCGACGCTTAAATTCCTCGGATTCTTCTTCGGACAGTTGTTTTTGTTGTCGTTTTCATTACCGTCGTTGACGGTTCCTGTCGTCGATTCCTCTCCCATTCGGTCGATCTCTACGCTCTCTAGCATCCATTTCGTTGAATCCTCGCTTTCTATGCAGCTGCTATTGTTCATTGGCTTGTTTTTCTACGTTAATCTTTTTTTTTTTTGGGTTATTGGAATTAACGTTTTTTTTTTTGTGTTTAGAGGTTATGGTGATGGATACAAGAGGGAGGGGAAAGTGCCTCGATTTCTGTCTGGTCGTAACATTTGTTAGTTTATTTCGTTGGAAAATTGGATTCAGAGAGTTACTATAAATAGAAACTGCCAAGGAAAGCATTTTTTGGGGTATTAATTAATTAAACAAAAGTACCCTATAAAAAGTTTTGTATTAATTCAATCCCTGCCTCAGATCCAATGTAGTCATCCCTTTAATATATTATTACACCATAGCGGAATGTTATTTAATTTGAATTTAATATATACCTAAGTAACGGAATTGTAAATTAATGTGTTAGTTAATGAAAAATAAAAATACGTCTTAAGAACAACATCAAGTGAATAATGTCGGATTAAAGGAGCGAGACACGTGGACCGAAACGGTTACTTTCTCGTCGATCGTACTTCTTCCAGTGACGACTCGTTCCGAGTTGACTCCTGTCGACCCACTGAGTCGCTCTTTCTCCCCTCACCCGTCTCGTTCCCCCGACAACCCTTTTTTTTTCCTCTGTTTAACCGTCTTCGTCTTCTTCCTCGTTTGTCCTTCTCTCTCTGGGGCTTGTTCCTCTAGTTATTTACACGATTTTGATGGTTGAACAGAAGATTTCAGATTCTAGGGTTCTAACTCAGAACCCTACAACGAAAGAACAAATATATGTGTCTGTTTATGTATATATATGCGTGTGTAATGCTCTCAAAACCAAACCCAAAACAAAACAAAAAAAACAAAGTTTAAAAAACCCAGATCGCAGCAGCTAAAGTACGCATTTCTGTACACAGATCGTTGCTACCATAATTTTTCTGTCATCTGCCCGTTTCAGTTAACGGCAGAGAGGGGAAATCTGGAGTCAGACAACAACTGAGCAGCCTCATAAGCACGGATCAGGTGTTGCTTCACGTCTCCATTCCCTTGCTTCGATGATCTCGCCTCCCAGAATTCCCTCAGCAGCTCCTCGAATGCCGGAGTTCTGAGTTCTTCAATGGACCCGATGCTCGGTATGTTGAACGATCTCTTCCTCGGCGTTGAACTCGACGATTCATCCACCTGTTTCACCAAAAACACTGTGAGGTTATATCATTTTTTATACCCTTTTCTTACATGATTACGTTCAGACACTAAACACAATCTCACAATGTCTGTTAAGGGTGCAGTTAGAGACGGGTTATGTCAGATAATCAGGAATATCGATAAACCCGATTATTGCAATTTGCTCAAGAATGCCCCTTTTAGCTTCTAGAATCTACTTCTTAGTTCAAGACCTCCCTTTTACTGATACTAACTGGGAATCAGACTGTTTTTCGTAGGCTTATTTCCGGGAGACGCGTGTAAAAGAGTTGAATCTTACCACATATTCATCGAGAAGACATTTCCCGGCGTTATCTGTGATCTCTACGATCTTGTTATGGTGCCCACCTTTCAGTTCTCTCAAATCCTTGCAGCATGGGACAATCATGGAATTGACATTTGCGCATGCATCGTTATCAAGTTGTAATGAATCTGCAAAGGGAGTGGTACGTATAGTCTGTAAGCAAAGTGGTAAATGCATTCAAAGAGAATCGTATTGACGAAGGTGTTTACTTACGGTCAATGGAAGCGAGGAGATTGCCATTTGCAGCATCAACCTCATCCAGAGAAGATGATACAGCAGACGAAAACTGAGCTCGCAGGTTTTCGTTGGCATCCATTCCTCCTCTACGGAAAACAAAGAGAAAGGAATACATCAATGGCTTTGAACTTAGAAAAACAGTGTAAAAAAGCTTGATTACCTGACAATGGAGTCTACAGAAGCAACGTTGTTTCCTTCTAGACTGAGTAATGATTCTTGGGCATTCCTCCATTGATGTGCACTCATTTTGGCCTTCTCCAGACTTTGAAATATCCATTTGAAAAGATCGAGGAAATGCATAGAAAGGTTAGGTTCTTGAAGAAGAGGATATGTAAGATGGTATCTATTTCACGATCGATATTGCAAGATTGCCTACCAGTTTATGAGAACATCTTCCATGGCTTTCTTCCCGCCCTCAACTGCAGATGTATCTTCGAGGTATGTTGATTCAGTTTTCTCCATATGAAGACTCCATTCTGCTTTAATGGAAGATGTTGAATCCTCCATTGTCGACATCTCGTGTTGTAGTTTGACCGTTCTGGAGGAAGCACTCTCCCGGAGATCGTTTACAGCCATTTGGACCTGGACAAAAGATAAAAAGTTTCAAGGTCAGTTTTGAAGTAGCTATTTTATAAGAATTCGGCTCGTAGAATTGAATAGCATACAAGGCTTTTCTTCCTAGCATTAGAATTTGAAAGAAGTTCCGCCACTTTTTGAAGCAATTCCCTTTCTTCATTCGCAGCACATTCCTACACGAAGGACAAAACGGCATGATGCATTTTGGTCGGTAACGTACATCATTCGATATGTTTAAGAATCAGGAGACAGAATCTCACCTCGAACTTCTTTTCAAATTCACTAAGTTTTGCATCATTAACAGTCTGAGCTTCTTCTACTATATGGGTCAGTTTCGATGCATGAGTGTCTAAAACCCTAAAGAAGTCCACCGTCGATTTGGAAACTGACCTTGCAGTTTCCACGGCACGCAAATGCGCCTGCCATTTAACAGAAATGTTCATTACAAATGCGATATTTAAAGCAAAAACCTTTTCTAAGTATCGTCAATATACCCTTCAAAGGACACTAACCTGTCTTTGTTGCCGAGCAAATGCAGTTAGCTTCTCTTCTTGATTGTTAAGGCTACTTTGAAGATCTTGTAGTAAGGTGTCAGCCTCTGTAGCAAATCCCTTGAAGAGCTACAAGAGCAGAGTTTCGAGGAGAGATCAACTCATGACAAGAGTTTAAAGAGAGAAAGAGATACGGTTAGTAATTGTTTTTTTACGTCAATAAATACTCACATCTTCAAGCTCATGTGAATGTTTTGAAACTTCTGAATTCAGGCAAGACAATGTTGACTGAGAATTTCCATCTAGCTTCACAGCAATATCATCAAGAGCTTTGATACCGGAGCCATATGTCGTCTTCAGTTTCGATAGCCTTCCACAGAGTTCTTCAGTGGCCTTCAGAGGAAAAAACGGAAAAAATGGTCAATGAGGTTACGAGATCCGCCACTAAAATTGCAGAGAAACCCTAAATTTTTCCAACCTCTGCTTTTGTAGACACAAAGGACTCCATGTCTTTCTCCATGTGTTTCAGTTGCAGTTCTTGTTGTGTCACAGAAGCTGCTAGGGTTTTGTGCAGTAGCTCAAGCTGCTGTGTAAGTTGTGACTGGAACTTATGGATTAGCAATCTGTTTCCATCCTCAATCTTATCCTTTCTTTCTGCATTATATGCAACAACTATAAATAGTAAACAGAGGGCCCTATACTTGTTAAATCTTAAACTACTTGTCCACAAACACTTACCTATTTTGGCAAACAAATCTGAAACATCTGATGCTGCATTTTCTAGCTCTGTTCTGAGCTCAAAGGCACGCTCTACAAGTGCTTCTTCTGAAATTTGCAAGGAAATTTGAGAGTAAGAGAAGTAGTTAAGCTTGTCCATTGCTCCTATCCTGAAGAATCTAAGTCTCCACAAACGAGAAAAATCGAAACTTTTCCCTTCGAGAAACTTTAAAATAGAAAAAAGGGATACATTTCTTGTTCATCGTCGAATACCCACCAGAGATGATCAACTCACCTGACTTTAGGAGATTGCATATCAAGAATTCCTTCTCTTTGATGGTTGCATTAGCCTGTCTGTATTTTTCTTCTAGATCAACCAGAGAGTGTTCAGTTTCCTCGAGTTTTTTCTGGTATTTCAAGAAACACCCGGTTAGCTTTTTCATGCATTTCGATAAGTGAGAAAGAGAATGGTTTTTGAGAGGGGCCAGAAGAAAAATTATAGCCCGTTTAGTCATATACCTCAGTTTTCTCGAGCTTTTCACTCAGCTTGGCAGTTAAAAGCCTCTGAGAATTGTAAAGATCCTGAAGCTCAATGAGGTGCTGCAGTGCCAACACAATTGATCAAGTAATATTCTGATATGAGAGCTAATAGTGATATGGGATCGATGACAATGGTACCTTGTCTTTGGATTCTGATTCGAGTTCTAATCTTTCTATTTTTTCCGCCATTGCCTGTAATCAAAATGGAGAGAGTGAATCAAAATCTCAATTATAAGAAGCCGAAACCTGACTCAGGAAAGAAACAAATTAAACCATTCAACTCAGAGAAAGTTAAACCTTTTTCTCAGCCTCCTCTTGAAGATATCGGTCTTTCGGTATGTAAATTCCGTTTTTCTCTCTAGCAGCATACACCTCTAAAAGATTTAAAAAAACATTAAATCGTATGTGAAATGAATGAACTTGACAATACCAAGTTACAAATTCTTTAATGCAATCCCCATACCTTGCTTCAGGAGGTCAATCTGAGTGTACAGATCTTTCATGAGAGCGGATTTCATCATCTTCTGGTTGACCTGAAATCAATCACCAGAAATAGGTAGAACTGACATTTTTTACAAAAGACATAATCACACAAAAGAATCCATAAGCAGCCCACCTCTGGTTTGTTCTTGATATTCTTGGCCCGGTGTGCATAATCCAGAGTACTGAGGGTCTCTTCCAAACAGTGGATGGAAGATGAAATCGTAGCAATTACACACGTTTTCGTTTTTCCTCCCAATGAATCCCTCAGCAATCGTGTCAATTTGCTATCTCTGGAAGTTTAAAAAACCACCGAGCAAGAAGCATATAAAAAACTATCAAGATTTTTTTTTAAAACTTTTCAGCCGATTTCTTGTACCTGTATGGAATATGACCAGAGTGTTCAACAAGTGCATTAATCACACGACCGAGAGTCAGCAAACTTTTGTTGATCTCTCCGGCTTCCCTTGCCCGTCCCTGCAGCAATCGTTCCCCTGTTAATTAGCTAATCTTAATCCATTTTATGACAGCAGAGAAGCATACCTCTCTTGCACCAGACCGTGAAATATTCTCCGAACCAGCAAGATCTACAAGATTTAACTTCCCACATTTGATCATCTCTTCTCCCTCTGGTGTATTTTCCTTTATGTGAATAGTGATCGAAAATATAGAGTGGGAACGACTGCTTTGCTTGTTCAGC
>NW_010968505.1:4141713-4145857 GCF_000463585.1 Tarenaya hassleriana | reverse complement strand
AGCAGGGTTTCAGCTGTACGCCTCTTTGCAGAACCCTTTTCCAAGATTTTGTAAATTTCATTTGCAGTACCGACTATCTCTTCTTCCAAGCCCCGGACAAAGACGCTTCCTTTCCCATCTTCCATGAGAGCTATTGATTTCTTTGATTTGTCATCAACGAATCTTGTTGTCTCCTCTGGTGCTAAAAGATCTGTGATTTCTTCGTTGTAGAGTTCAAGGAAAGTAACTTTCATGCTGTATTCAGCTCTCTGAGCTTCCAATATGTCGAAAATCTGCTTAACAGCTCTTGGAATAACACCTGCATCGCTAGGGAACTCGCCATTCTACAAATTTGCAAATGTTTTAGTCAATAGCACATGATTGTGCAGATCTGAATCATGAATGATTCGGCAAGACCCACCTTCTTCCTTGCTCCTCCTTCCATTGTATACGTCTTTCCAGTTCCTGTCTGACCATATGCAAAAATGGTACAGTTGTAACCTTCTAACACTTCAAACACAATTGGACAGACTGCTTGATCATACAAGTCCTTTTGTTGGGAAGCCGGACCAAAGACCTGAAACATTTCAAGATCAAATGTTGAATTCAATCTGCCTCTTCTGTTTTAACGGAAACCCGAGAAACAGGAGAGGATTAAGACAGGATTTGATAGCTTTAAACCTTGTCAAAAGCAAAAGTTCTATCGATATGCTTTCCAGCAATGCTCTGTGTGGCGGAAACTTCTCTCCGATGCTCATTGCATGAAATGACAACCGGAGTATGCAGTCTGGCTTCATCATCACTCAATGGCCTATAAAGTAGCAAATTATCCGAAAGAGATCAACACCCAAAACTCAAGAGTACCTACAAGCTAAAGTTACAAACCCACCTGCAACGTACAATGACCTGCACATTCACACCCTTCTCTTTATCTGTTCTATTCGTCAGATTTGAGTCAGAAGATCTTGATTCCCGGGCAAGTTTATCACCCGACCGTGGTGTCTGAGACGGTGAGAGAGACACCATACCGCCTCGCCTGTGTTGCATTGAATCCATCCTGCTAATATTACTGTCTACCATTGTGGATTATATGATGAATTTGAACCAAGAAACACCAATTCAAATCCCCTGCAGAGACAACACGGCCAGTTCCGGGATTATTTTACTCATCAAAACGAATCAGAAATCACCATAAGACACATAATCCATAGGTTACAAAGGCATCTAGAAGACTAATTTATCTCGCTTTAGAGGCCCTGAATGCGAATCATGACCATAGCCAATGGATCGAAGAAAACTAAAACACAAAGCAAGCACTTAAAGTGACTTCCAAGATCGAACCCGAACGATGTCAGATACAAATTATAAGAAAATACGGGAGATTTTCCCGTGTCTTGGTTCAAAAGTAAGAACAATGTTTAACTCACTGAGTCAACTCGATTGCATAGCACTTCCGAAATCAGCACATAGCAGCAGCAACTCCACCAAACGGTGAAAGAAGCAAAAACCCATATGAACATACATTGCAGAATCCACATCATATATACCCACTCTTAGATCCATTTATCAACAGATTATCTTATCGAAGATCAGCGACATGAAATCGGATCAGGATCGATCAATGATGTCAAAGCTTGAATCGGACAGTGATGGAGCAAGCAACACTTTCCAGGAAAAAAACCCCCGCAAAATGAGATTTGAAGACTTACGGAGAAGAACAAGGAGAAGGAGTTCCAGAGAAATCAGTAATGGCGCTTTAGAGAGAGAAAGAGAGAGGCGACGTGACTTTTAGAGAGAGAAACAGTGTTCTCGAGTGCATTTATTGTTTCTTCTTCTTAAAGCACCGAGAGAGATGAAGTAAAAAGCACAAAAGGAAAAAATAATAAACGGCGTCATCACGTCGTTAAGGGGAGAAACGGTTAAAGATAACCAGACCGAACCGGAACTTTGGTTTTGGTTTTGGTTTTGGTTTCTTGCTGAGCAATAACTTTGTATATTAAAGCTATAAAAAAGTCATTGAAATGATCGATTACAATTATAGAGTTCTAAATTCAAGCGGATCATAAAATATACAGATTAATGTTCCAGATGGGTTTAAATCAATTTCGGTTAAATTCAGTTAGTCGGGTATTTCTGGTTAGGCGAGTTAACGGCGTCAGTTTCGTCGTTGACTGAAGTACGCGTAATCCCGACCGTTATAAATAGACGGAGAGATTACGATAACAGACGGAGAGTTTTTAAAAACACTGAGCTATTTGCCCCTGAGGTTGAAGATAATTACAAGACACAACCAATATCTTGATGCTGATTTTTTAGATTAGAAGACAAATTTCTGTTCCCGTTTTGTGGGGAAAGTTGGGATCTTTTTTTTTTTCAATTATCTTGTTTATTTTCTTTAATATTGTAATCTAAAATAAAATCGATGGCATTCATATAAACAAACACGAACACATATATACATACATAAACACATAACATCAACATATCATTTTTATGCCTTTATCTCACAATTGTATATATACTTTGTTTTTAACTTTTTATAATTCAAAAGTTTTCCGAATCTTTGATTCAATTATATTTTTTTTACAGAAACAATAAATTTAGATAAATTTAGATGAATATATCTTTTCAAGTAAAAATTCGAACCAAGATTAATTTTTTTTTTACTTCATCCCTTATTAATTGAATCACTCAATTTTGTGTTATAACTGCTTATATTATATATATCTATGTGCATGGGGATGAGTTGTTTCACAATGGTTTCCATAAATTAGTCTAATATCATCCAAAAAATACCATATATACATATATATATATATATATATGTATGTGTGTGTGAGAGTGACGCGTCTATATATATATGGTGCGGAGTGAGTAGAAGAAGAAGAAGGTTGTAGAGAGAAAAGAGAAAGGCAAAAGTGGGGTTATGGTGGGAAAGAGGAGCCATGTGATATGAAAAGAATGGCATTAAGCCAATTTCTGCACATGATGCCCCCATGTGATTCTCTTTTTCACTCCCCTTTGCTTTTTTTTTATATATATCATCCTTCCTCACATATATATATACATACACACGCACACACACACACATATATATATATATGTATATTCATGTGTACATATATATTTATACAGGTATGATATACCATGATTGTGTGTATAACTCGGTACTCCTTTCACTCGAGTGTAACCACTCTCCCAACCTAACCCCGCGACATCTTTTTGGTGCCAACTCATCATCTGGACTGATTTTATGTATTTTTCTCTAACATATGCATAATTTAAAACTAGTCAAACAAAATAAAGAATATAAAAGACCTGTACACTATTATTTCCAAATCTTAATATATAGTCTATATCATTAATTTCAAAAAACACATTTTTTAACCAATAAATATTTAATGATTATCCGATTTGAACCACAACTATAATGATGACATATTTTAATAATAATATACACATATAACGTTTTTATTTGAACCATGTACCATATCCCAAATTAAAAGTTTTCCTAGATCTGTCTATTATGGGTGGCTGGTGTATACGTTGGGCATGTAAATGCGTATATATGTATATCCTCATGTTGTATTAAATGTCAGTATATAGTGTTTGCTTGGAGAATACTCCAAGTAAAAATCAGTGTTGAAGCTGCTTGCTTGTGTCTTACGTCAACTGTCGCTTATCACTGCTTTTGGGCAAAAACTCCGTTTCTATAATATATATATATATATATATAACACATCCCGAAAACAGGGCGAACTTGTGCTGCCTGTTTTTTTAGGTTTTCCTCCCTTACCCATCACATTACATTTTCCGACCAAACTCACATTATATACAACCCTGAGATAGAGAGAGAGAGAGAGAGAGAGAGAGAGAGAGAGAGAGAAGACAAATATATTTATGTGTGTATACATTTGTGGATTTATAATATATATATATATATATATATATCATAATTCAGAGTAAGGAGGAGACGCAGAAATTAAGGTTGTGTGTTTGTTGCTTGTAAGAAGAATTGTAATTTGCTTTGTCCACCACTCATTCTAAAGGTGTTAGTTGCCGCAGCGCTTTCATATATATTATCTCTTTCTAAGCTTTTTTTCCCCCACACCTCGGATTCTCATATTTATATATATATATATATATATATATATATATATAAATA
>NW_010968505.1:4071294-4140920 GCF_000463585.1 Tarenaya hassleriana | reverse complement strand
ATATATATATATATATATATATATATACATGTATGTATATATTGGTAATATATATTATTTAAATGCATTTGTGTTTTCTAATAACCATATTGGTTTTCGGTCCATTTAATCAGGAGATCCAGAGCAAGAATTTAGTAATACAATTAATTACGCCACTTCTTTCCACTAATGGAATCGAATCAACTATATCTAATTGATTTTATCATATCTCAAAAACATTGGATCACCAATTAATGGTTTTTTTTTTGCATTTATTATCTTCTTAATATTAAAACTAATCTGTATATTGAACAACATATAACCTTTTAAAAATTTGAACGGCGTGCATTATCGTCGTATACATTTACATTGTGTCATATTTAGCCAAAAAAAAAAATACTAATATGATTTGATTTTTAGGAATTGATTTTGCTACATTACTTTAAATTCATTCAGTTCAGAAAGATACCAGAAAATTAATTGGATTTTATATTATCAGGACTCTAATTATTAATAATTCAGTGATTTTAGCGCCGGAAAAAAAATCATTGATCTCCCCTCGGACCACATATCCGAAGGTTGGGGACCAATCCGGATTTACGTGGATTTTTTAAATAAGCCATGAAATTTGAGCCTGGTCGTCATTAGATTAATTGATTAGTCTATTTAAAACAAAATTTATTGTCGTATTAGTTTCACAAAGACAAAACCCAGAAAGAAACAAGATAAGAGATTACAAAAGAACAATTGCTAAATAATTCTTAAGCATTAATCTAATTCGACTGACAACTAAAATCTTAATTATTTTTTCTCGAAGTGTGGTCTTAAGATATTAGCAACGTTATAAATATTATATGTATTGATTTTTTATATCGGTTAATTTAGTAATCAGAATTATTTAATCATATTTTCTATATATATATATATATATATATATATATATATATTAAGTCAACGATTTACAGTTATATGGAAATCATTGGGCGAGTGGGGCTGAGAAATTGAGAGCATAAGCCCAATTACAATTATGACCGAAGCCCATGGCCCATAGAGCCGCTTTCGGCTCTCTTCGTGCCCGACTCTCATTAGCAGCCACGTGGAGACGTTCCGCACGTGCGAAACCGCACAGTTCATACATTTTTTACAACTTCGACATAAAATTCCGAAAACATGGAGCATAAGGAACTTAAATGGATAATAATGGGTTCGACTGGTTGTACCGCAGCGGTTGCGATTGCAGGTGGCAGCGTTTTCAGAACGTTTGATAGCGATTATAAATGATTAGTACTGACTGGTTGAGAAGTTGCTGTTGGTAGCGATTGCGGGTGGGTGTAGTTAGAAGTGAATGGTTCATTACGGTTGCGGTTGCGTTTTGATATAAATTGTTAAAAAAAATATATTATTTAAAAATAATTTTTTATAATAGTTTTAATTAAATTTTTCGTATCATTTGATAAAAATTATTTACTAAATTTATAATAATTAAATAATAAATTTAAAATATAAATATTATCAATTTAATTTATTTTTAAGTAAAAAAATAATTTTATTATAAAAATTATTAAAAATAATCATTATTAAACTTAAAAATTATACTATTATATAATACTAAAAAATAATATCAAATCATAACACTAAACAAAATCATCACCAATATATATATTAATGTTTTATATAATTTCTAATAAAAATATTTTAGTTTTTTTGTCAAAACGCCGGAAACCGCTACCAAAACGCAAGTTGGAAGATGCGATTAGAAAACACAAGTTTGGTTGCGGTTGCGGTTGGTTGCGGTTCAACCAGTCAGTTTTTCAATCGCCCGCAACCGCCGGAAATCGCAACTGCTCCGTTTGCGAGTGGCGGCGGTGTAACCAGTCGCCCCCAATATCATCATTCCCAACTTTTTTTAAATGATATTTTCTGATTCATTGTACAATTCTTCAAAAATGCGATACTTAATCAACCGACATATCGATTAAGAATTTGATTTTCAAGATTTATATTACCCATATTATATATTTTTTTATAAGACCCATATTATATATTGATTAAGTATAAACTGTGTTAGATGCGTTTTTTGGTTTATTTTGATATATTTGATTTGTATCTTTCCAATTAGCACAATAAATTAACTCTTTAATATTGAATTTTGCGTTTATGGCTCTTATTATATGGTATGGATTTTTTTTTTGGCACTGGAGAAAAAAAAACAGAGCAGTTGACAGTGGAATCGATGTTTATGAAATCTAACATATATATATATATATTTATATATATATATATTGATAGGATTTGAGAAACTTTAGAATGTTGTTATATCGTTAAAAGATTACACATATGCATATATATATATATATATATATATATATATATATATATTATGAAATTTTAAGCTATACAAATATATATTATAGGAATAATGATACAGAGAGATTATATATAGAGATAGTTTTTGATATTTCAGAGTTTGAGAGATATTTTGGGAAAATGTTTTCTTGTATTCTCATTCATCATAGCTTTCTTAAATACAAATAGAAGAAGTGAAAGAGAAACCCTAGAAACCCTACCCAAACTAAACCAAAATAGATTAACCAAACCAACATTAAACCAAACCAATATTTAACTACATATATATTCTAATAATAGTAATAGAAAGCTTATAGGCATATATGTGCGCGCGCGTGTGATTATATGTTTTTTTTTTTATTTTAATCAAGCCGGCTATATATACATGGAACTTTTTTTTGCCAACATTATATAAATTAAATAATGATAGATCTGCGTAACAAACATCTGTTTAAAATTTGGAAAATAGAAAGATATTTTTGGCCATAAATTAATATTTAATATTACTGTAAAATTGACACGACTTTTTTCAAGTCTCTAACAAATTCAAAAGGAAAACTCAAAGAAGAGAAAGGGACGGTAATGGGAGTATTTCTTTTTCCACACCAAAATATTCCTTTGTCACACTCTCTATTGAACTATTAGTCAACCCCCCACCCATTTTATTTTATTTTATCTTACTTTTTTCTCCAATCTTAATTTTTTTATATATATTTTTCACTTTTGGAACCTTTTTGTAATTTGCAAATTCATTCTGGGTTATTGTGCATTTGGATTCTCAATCCATTTATATGATGATTATGTTTTTTTGGTAAATTTTATTAATTTTTTTGGTAAATATATGATGATTATGTTAATAGAGTGTACCCACTTCTTTTCGTTAAAACTGATTTAATTTGCAATGTATTGTATTTTATGATTTATTTAGATTTCTTATAAATTTATCACTAACAACGGAAGGTTAATCATTTGGTGCTCCACTTTCCACTTGAAGTCTTGGAACCCCATCCGAAACCACCACAAAAAAAAATCGTTTTTAATTGTATTTACTCAAAAAATATATTTTAATTTCAATATTTTGTTGTTCCAAACAGTAAGTACAATAACCCAAAATATAGATTTTAATATATTTATACAATTTAAATTCCAATCAAATAGAAAAATAAAAATATATAATATAATATAACAATATAATTTTACTAGAAAAATCCAACAGAAAGTGATCCACCGAATGAAAGGTGACAAAATCATCTCATGAGTTTGATTCAAGTGATGGAGATTGATGTAATTTCTAGACCAAAATAGTCTATATATAAAGGTTGTTCATGAATCTATGATGCATGTAGTCAGGACGAAAGTGTGGAAAACCATCCTGGTTATTAAAAACAATTTTACTATGAAAAATTTTAAATACAAATACAATATTTGCTTTATCACTAAAACATATTTTACTATTGCTATTTTGTATCTCTTTTTTTTATATATATTTTCAATTTCATTAAGCAATTTTACCTTGACATTGTTTTTTGTGGCAATACATGAACATATTTTGTGGTCAATAGGAAAATGTAAGTATTTGAATTTACCTAAAAAGGTGCAATTTCTTTCTTTCTTTCTTTTTTTTCAAAAATTATCCAACAGAAATCTCCCATTGACTTTCCAAAACAAAGTGAAAATAATCATTTTCAATACCTAACCCATTTTAAATTTTTACCTGTTTAAGAAAGTTACTTTTTAACCTAAATCTGAAATATTCTATATATATGGAGTTAAATCTAACCCAACAAACCCACGATTATATACAACGGAAGAAAATGGAATATATAAAATTCAATATAATTAAATTAAATAATCGATCATTATTATTTTATAATATCAAATTAATCGAATTTAGATAGTTTATAAACAGATCGAATAACAACATAATAAATAATTAAAATGAGTAAACATATTTTTTAAAATAATTTTTTAAAATAGAAAATTTAACACAATAATAATAATAGTAATAAATAGAAACCTAAAATACTGAACTTTTAAAATTTTCAAAATAAAAAATATAACATCTAATTTCTAAATTGTATTTCTCTATTCAAATTCAAATATAAAAACACCTATTTACACATCATAATATAATTCTAATTAAAAAAATATGTCGTATCAGATAAATTAACCACAATACATCGCAAATCTCGTGGTGAGGTTGAAATATGAAAATGATGGAGTTAATATATATACACATAAAGGGGGAGTCCCCCAGCCTAGTGGTTAATGACAACCCCCTCTACCATGAGGTTGTGGGTTCGAATCTTAGGTATGATACTTCCCTTGAGCCGATCAGTTTTATGAAGCTGGTTTACTTGCTCTGCGTGGTTTGCTGGCTACTGCGTAGGGCGGTGGGTTTTCTCAGGTCTGCGATACTCTGTCCTGATGTCGTTCTCGTCCGGCCTATGGACTGAGAGGCGTTGCGGTGTCTGGTGTCCGATCCGAAGGGTTATAGGATAGGGTTCCCATCGTAACAAAAAAAATATATATATATACACACATATACATATACATGTATATATAGTGGAGAAAACTATTGAGCATGTTGACCTTGTCTCTTGTTTTTCAAAAGATTGGACACACGCATCGAACACATGCAAAAAAGAAACCCTAAGATTACACGACAAACGAAAGAAAGTAACCCCACCTTCACTCATTGCTCCGTATAATGCTACCATATCATTGCCCACCTTTCATAGGCATTGCATATATATATATATATATATGTTAGGAATAACATTTTCACATGAAAAACCCATTTATTAAATTCGAATAAAATATATCTAGATTCATATTGTTTACCATGGCGATAAAACTTGAAAAACATGGGCCATATATCCGTTTTATATATGGATACGAATTCGCTTGTATTATAATATATGGTCATGAATTCTGATTTTATCTATGTATATATTCTTCGAGAAATCTATCTCGTAATCTTCACATTGATAATTATGATACAAATTAATATTGACTCGTACTCTTGAATTTATGTTCAATATTTTTTTTATGAGATATGGTCTGTCATATTAATTAAAAATCCAGAATCATTCCCTTTTTCTTTTCTTATTGGAAGAAATAATTTACCATAGTGGGTAATGAGAATGAAGACTGTTCTTGCCATATAACCAAAATTTTGTGCACCAATGAAATAAAAACATAGAAACTAAATATGATATTTCTATATATTGGGTGTAACGAGGGTCAAGCCGGTTACGGACCAACCAGGGAATGAAACGTTAGGGTTTGTACGTTATGCAACTAACACAAAGTCTTCATCATCGCCATCAGATAGCACTCGGAGATTCTTGTCGATGTGGGACTTCTCCTCGTCAACTTGTGGCGGATTTACAGTGTTTTCTAATTTCCCCGTGGAAGATCCATCCACATATAATATATACTGTTAGAATCTCAATCATATGTCACCAAAATCGTCCTCCAAAAACATTCCGCATCTCTTTGCTTTGTCCCGTAGGGGCATCCACGTGTCGAATGAAGGGTTTCTAACTTATTATATATACATGTATATATAAATAATGCTATAAATGCATACATAGTTAGTATGTTATATATGTTCCTTTTATTCGAGCAGATTCAGAAGATTTTTTGCTTTTGTATTTGTTGGACTTCAATTTATATATTGACTTAATACATATATATATATATAGTTCACTATAGTACGTATATATACGTGTATGTATATAATTTTATCGTGTTTGTGCGTATGAATATGTGGAAGATAAAAGAAGGGACAATTAGGGGCTTGTCGTTTTCTGGATAAACAGTATCTAACGAACATGGAACTCAACTTAATACATATATATATATATATATATATATATATATATATACATGAGATATATTTTTTGGTATCGAATCATTGATTGACTTTTACATGATTTTGGTAGGTATTTTGTAAATAACTCTTAACATATTGTTGCATCTGGTTTTCCAACTATATATATATATATACACACACACACACACATAGTTTCATATAGCAATGTTGTAAAATGTCTCAAATCAATGTCATAATTATGTTATTTTATCTTCGGATCCATTTGTATGTCATATATATACACTATATTTTATGTGATATGCGAAACAGGGAAATGAATTATTCATATGACTTTCTCTATTCAATGTTTTTCATTAGCCTGATCATATAATAAAGTAATCGAGGAATAAGCAAGGTGACCATTACATACACACACACACACACACATATATATATATATATATATAGCTATAAAGTTAGATGTGAAGTGGTTGTATTTACATGATGATTCTCATATTTATGGACCTACACCGTACTACGTAACTCTCTTCCTCTACATGAAGATGGGCTCTTGGCTCTTGGGGTGTCCCCCCACCTCCCTCTCTTGTCAAAATCTACACAAAGTGAAGTTAGGCAGCTTTTCCATTCAATCTTTAATCCACTCCAAAGGGTTTTTTTTTTTTTTTTTGTAAAGCCCAACATCGATTTTTATGTATGAAACTTTAAATTAGTACCAAAAATTGTTTTTTTCTTCTTCTTTTAAATTGTGATACTTGATAATTAGGAAAGATCAATAGCCCTGTCAAACCCGATAACGGTATCTAGAAATGGAAAATTAAGTTGAAATATATAAAATCAAATCAAATAATATATATACACACATATATATATATATATATATATATATATATATTAAGTTGAAATATATAAAAACAAAAAAAAAAATATATATACACACATATATATATATATATATATATATATATATATATATATGAATTCATCAAAAAACGGATTGCATTTACCAAATTAAAAAAAAACTAAAAATTGAATTTTTTTCCTGTTTAGAACACGAGTTATTTTCTTCATGAAAATTGACTAACACCCATTTCGAATCGAGCAAAAAAACATGATTTTAAATTTTAATAGTAAAAAAATAATTAAAGTAAAATTCAAAATATCCACTTGTACACTTTTTTGAGTCATAAAAAATTAGAAAACAGGTGCGATAATTATGTATCCTAATCATGGTTAAGACTTTGCTTTTACAGGAAAATGTGTAGTCGCTGCTTTGGTCTTGAAGGCGACAGTTAGTAGGTCGGTCTAATTACTGATTAAATATAATCCTACTACTGATATATAGTTACTAATTTTTTTACAAATAAGAAAATAAAATATATGCATATATATATATATGAAATATGCGCATGTGTATAGATATATATAGATGTAGAGTGAGATATTAGTGTAAAGTAGATTTGATCACATGGGAAATTTAATATATTTGTATCATTGTATGGTCACATGGGTTTGCGTGAAATATTGCTTTTAACCATCTTTTTTTTTTGTCTCCCTACGCTATGCCTAAGTCTCCTTTATATATATATAAATTTGATTGTGATAAACTATATGAAAAACGCTGCGGAGACATATTAGAGGTAGGGGTATTGTTTTTCATTTTCAATTCGTTTATTTTTTCTCAAAATTTTAAGTATTTGTAATTTTTAAAAGTAATATATATTTTTTTTTCTCTAAAATATCTTAAAATATTTTAAAATTCTCCAGGAAAATAGAATTTGTATTTAAATGTATAAATTGAAGCGAATGAAATTGGATAATATCTAATAATATCCGAATAAAATTTCAATTTCCATGTTAATTAAAATAGTTCTGTAGTAAATAATATGGAAAGGGATGTAAAATGAAATCATTTACAAAGATATTTTTATTAGGTAGGACGAGAGGTCAACTGAAAGTGAGTTGACCGATGACGACAGGCCACGTCAGCATCCAGTTCTGACCGCCTTCCTCTGTTTAAATAGAAGCAAACCAGTTCAGCTCTCATCACACACACTAATCATCATACCACAAAAAAAAAACATATACGTACAAAAAAATAACTGCCATGTGTGGACACGTCAGCACCTCCGTAGTCGCCGACACGTTCCCATTCGCCCAGGGATATTCCGGCGGTGTCGTCACTCCTCCTCCGCCGCCGCCGTTGCAGGAGCAGTTCCCTTCACTGCAATTTCTGCTGAACAACCACGAGCTGATGATTGCCGCCGACTACTCGGAAGCGATATTCGAATTTTCTGGCGGCTCCGGGAACGGTTACGGCGGTGGAATCAGCGGCTGCAACTCGCCGAGCTCGCTCGAGAGCGGCGGCGGCGGAGAGCGTAGTGTGATGCAGAGGAGTGTGAGTAGCAACGATGGGTTTTTGGGTCATTTGGCGTCAACCCATGGGCCCACTTTGGAGTCTGGGCCCGTGAGACGGGCTCTTAGCGCCGGAGATCTGCACGTGAGTTCCACAATTACAGAAATACACATACACATATACATATAGTTCTATATATCTATGTCATGAATGAAACAGTACCCTGTTAACAGTAACTTATAGTATAAAACATGTACTAAAAGAAATCATTTTGAAAGTAACAGTAGAATTCATGAAACACAAAAGGCTACCTGTTGTAAGCGAAATCTATATATAATGGTCTCAGTGGACGTCGAATGAAACATGCAAGGCCGAAGTTGAGCCATATGGATGATCATGATGATGATGATGTAATAGAGTGTATGATATGCATATATGAATATATAACATGGTGTGGATTTGATGCATGCAGAGAATGAATAAGAAGAAGGGGAAAGGGAAGCAAGGGAGGAGAGGGGAGAGCGAGCTATGGAGTGAGAGCAATGCCATAATACAAGGAATGAACAGAACAGCCAAGTACAGCCCGCTTGAGAAGAAGCAGAGGATTGAGCGATACAAAAGCAAGAGATCTCTTAGGAATTTCAACAAGAGAATCAAGGTGTATATATATATATATATGGGTTTTGATATATATTTGTGAAAGAGTGATGAATATTGAACACGTTGGTGTGGTTAAGTATGAATGCAGGAAGACATTAGCAGACAGCAGGCCACGAATAAGAGGGAGATTTGCAAGAAATGATGAGATCGAAGACAATAAGATGATGCCACAGCCAACCCAAGATTTCGACACTGCTTGGGCCTCTTTTCTCGATTCTTTCTCCGTTAATCACTTCCTTAATTAATCTCTCTAGTTTATATATATATATATATGTGTATATATATATGTGTCTGAGTGCAAGTTTTGTGTGATTTATTTTGTAATTAAGAATAAACTGTATTAGTAATTGTTTTTCGATTAATTAGTTGTGTGATCTCTGTTTAAATATAGATATACCAAGAGATTAATACATGGTTCAGTAATCATTCCCTCACAAAACATTAATTTAGTATTTTAATTATACAGAATCGGACGAATTATAAGTACAGATAAGGAAGTACAGGAGGTTGATTAATGATAATTATAATCATGGTGGTCATGTTACCTGATGATTTTATTCCTAGCAACTTGTGTTTCTCATCATGCTAATCTAGAGCCCGAGCCATTTGAAAAACATACATTATATATATATATAGGGAGAAATCCCATATATATTGGCTTGAGAAAATATATATATATATAAAAAAAACATGATTCGATGTTGAATTTCAAGGTGACGAAATTAAAATTAAAATTTTGTCAACCATGAACAAGTATTCAACTTTTAGTCGCCATAAATTGGAGCATTTCTCAATTCTCATTTCTAATACAAAAAAACAGCGATATAAAAATATTTATTAATAAAAAACAAAATGAAAAATCTTATAGAATGATTTAAGAGGTATATAACATAATTGCTGTTTTTTAATGCATAATAAATATATACATTCAATATAAGAAGAATAAACAGAGCATTCTCCTTTTATAGAGGCTATATATGGAGAGATATACCTACGAAATCTGGTCGGTCGGCTTTTTCCGACCGGCGGTGGACTTCCCACTTCACAGTTCTTTTTTTTTCTGTGCCAAACTTTTTTTTTAAAATTAAAATTTCAGTTGGGACAGGTATATTCTACCAATAATAAAATATATTTTAGTTTTTTACATATTAAAATTACAAAATCCAAATTCTAATTTAAAATTTTAAATACCTAATTTCCGGTTAACGGAGTCATGGAATGGAATTTTTGCCCACGATAATGGTTCATCTACTGTTTTCAAAAACTTTTCATTCCATATTTGAAATATATTAAAAAAATTTGTGATTTTTATTCATTAAACTACTATATATATATATATACACACACACAATACATTCAATTTTTCATTTTTTTTATCCCAAGTTTATGATCTTTATCCATTTTCAGCAAAAAGGGGAAAAAAGTGCCAGGAACGTGAAAAACGACCGACCACGTGTCAATAGTCCGATGGACACGTGGCATCTCGGGACCCTCTCTGGTGCCACGGTGTCGTTTCATATTCCTTCAGTTTATCCCTCTCCTCCACCTTCCGTCTCGTCTAAGATACGCAGTAAAGGCTCGGAAGCAAAGCAGCTGTTTACTTTGGATCCATCGATCGACGATAAAAGAAATTCCCAAAATTAATGAAGAAGCGATAAGAAGGTTCGAGAATCTACTTGTCTGGAGCCTTACAGAGAGATCGATGCGTTGAGTTTTTGTTTTTTTTTTATTAAGGTTGTTTAGATCGGATGCATTGTTGAGGTTCAGGAGCAGGTGAAAAATGGAGAAAACTCCTTCGACGTCACGGAGCTCTGCTTATTTGGATGCCCTGACGCAAGAGATTAAGAAGAAGCTGACACGGGTTTGACCTTTCTCTCTCTTTTCCCCCCGCTCCCTCGATCGACACTCGGATTTTGCGTCTTTGCTTTTGAGATCGTAGAGTTTCCGATTTTGTAATCTCTTTGGTCTCTGAGAAAATGCGATCACTTATCGCGTCGGAATTGCATCAGAATTACGATCGGGAATTTCGATTTATGCACGAAATTGTTGTTTCCGGTGATGGTGTATGTTTGAATTCTGGGAAAATGTGTGGGAAAGTAATGAAGGGTTTTGAGAATTCGGGATTTTTCTATCTGAGAACATCTTTTGACATTTAAATTGGAAAAAAACAAAATCTCGCCTTTTGGATTAGGTCATGCATAGTTCACGCAATCTGATCATTAGTACTTTGGCTTTTGGTCGTTTTGCTTCCCCTATATCCGGAGCCTTTTACTCACTTGATGTTTTGTTTTGGGTTTTTCAATACAGGAATTTTGGGATAAGCCCTTTTGGAGTCTGATTTTTATTTGATTTTGGATTTCTGATCTTTGTCTAGGCGCTTGCTTCTCCAGCACAGAGACGCAACTTGTTGCAGGATCTATTCGCAGACATAGCTCTAGAAGTTGATGAACGTGCCAAAGGTAAGCTTTTGATCTCCACATATTGATGAATTTCAACGGGAGCTTGATGCTTATTTGTTCTTTAGTTTAGCGTTTTCTGGTTTCAATGTTGGTCAACTGTCAAGAACATAAGGTGGCGCTGTTATGGCACTCAAGAAAAGAGGAGTAATGGTTGATTATGTTACGGAGACTGATCGTTAAAATTTACTTTAACCATTGGTCCATTGCTTATCTGTAAGATTCAAGTTGAATGTTCATCATGATGAGAAGTATTCTACCAATAACACTAACTTCCATGCTGGAACTGGAAGCAGATGCTATCCTTAGCAGGGACGAGGATGGAATATCTTCTGCAGAAGCAGACGCTGATGGCCCGCTATGTTTCTTCGATGTACTTGCTGATTACTATGTGAAGGTGTCAGACAGTGGAAAGGATATTCTTGATTTGATGTTGCAGCTTTGGAGCCAGTCGTTTGCATCACATATTTTCTCTCTTCTGTTCCATAAATGGGTATTACAATCTTTCAATTGATGTCTAGAAGGTGTTTACAGTTGTCAAATATCCCGTTCCTTGTCTGCACTCCCTTATTTTTTGCCTTCCATTTTATGTGTTAGATTTTCATTTGGTCATGGTTTTGGCGAGTCAATTCTTGTAACATTTTTCTATATTTTTCTCCAGCTGTTTGAGGTTCAGCTCGACAATCAAGAAATACTCCTGCGGTATTCATCTGCTCTTGTCCAGGGAGCAACAAATGTATTCTGGTAAATTCCTTGGACTCCAGTGTATTAGACAATAGTCCTTGATATTCTTTCACCTTGTTTGAATTGTATGGCTCAGTTTATATATATATATATATATATATCGATTCATACAAGCACCAGGATTTTATGTTAGGGGCATTGCCTAGTTCAGCAAATGATTTGTGGGAAACTGTTATAATGGTCTTTACAAGTCTCTTCTTGGGTCAAATGGCTTTCTAAGCATTGTGAAGATGGCTTCTTTTTCATCACAGGATTGATATCCAGACAAATACAAGGCGTTTCCAAACTCTCTTTCGGGTAGATTCTTTTTCTAAATTCTCTAGCTTTCATTTTTCTGGATCCTTTACCTGCATTTTCGGTAACTAGAATTTATTACTCTTTTACTCATTATATATAACAAGGTTGGTGATAATAATTCTCTCGCCTGTATATGTTTTCCTCACTGGGTGAATGAATAACAGCATGCAATGTGCATAGCTGCATGACAGTTGTAGTAAATCGGCTTAATTCCCACACTTTTCTTTGTAATTAATCTTCTATGATGCCATCTCATAAGCTGTTTGTCTCCGCCTCATACAGTGCCTTGTTCTGGGCATATAATTCTGTATTTTGACCTTCTGTTTGATTTCCACCAGTGTTCTACTTAATCACATCAAATGTTTATCCGTTTAACATGTTCCTTCGAGTTTTTACAGTATCTGCTTGAGGAAGTTGCTTTGGAGTCTTCCCGTTTGAACAGAATTCCCATTCAGGTGAGCGGTTTCTCTGTTTTGTCTGTAACTTCAGTGGTATCACAACAACTGGATGAAGTTTGGAGATTGACTCTCCATGGTTAATTTCAGGCTCAGAGGGATCTGTATCTCTTGCTCTCAAGGTTCATTTTATTTTACAATTCAGGTGATTAACTGTTCTTGGACATCTTGGAACCAAAAAATTTGTCTTGTTCCCTGACAACATCTTTTGCAGTTGACAAACTCGAAAGTTTCTTGGGGCACTTTCCCGAGCTTCCAAATGCGTTCTTGGTTGGAGGACCATCAGATTTCTTTGTTATCGAACTTACTGACCAGGTATAAAAGATAGTCCTTCCTTATGAGCAGATACCCTTCTGCTCTCCCTCTCTTTCTCTCTAGAGAGAGTGGCATTTACCTCAATTTCATGGGTGCAGCTGCAAAAGTTAAAAGTCGAGCCAGTACTGCTACATTATCTCTCTCAGATGAAGGTTCTTCATGGTATACATATTTATCTCTATCTCATTTCAGGAATACATGATTTAGATGCTGTTATCTACAAGTTTATTGAATCAAACTCAAAGAATATTGTAAACATCTGCAGGTATGGAACTTAGAATGACAACTAGTACGAGGTTGAAGGCATGTTTATACAGCTTCACTTCTCCCGGTGGTCCCATGTACCCCACGAGAGCCGTTCGTCATGCAGCATGGGACACGTTGGATTCGCTCTTTCCTGTGAGTGTGCTCTTTCTCTATAAAAGTTATAATCTTTAACCCATTTGTTGGATTTCAAGATCCACCCAACTGATTTAATAAACCTAAATGCATGGATATTGACAAGAGCTGGGGGCTAAATATTGATGTATTCGTCTATATCTCTGATACCCTTCAATTGTTTTTGCATATACACACAGATGCATTTGAACATAAACGCCATCTTGCAGTTGTCTACTGACAAATTTACAGGAAACATTCTTTCTTTGCTTTTGTAAATGGGTTTTCATAACCAGTTACTTTGTGCAGGTGGGGAGATACCCAAGGCATCTAATAAGCTTGTTTTTCCGGTTGTTGTACCCATGGTACTGGCCTTCCTCTTGTTGGAACTTTGTTGTTTCCTGCATTAAGACTCTGTTGTATTCGCTTGTCGGGCTTATCTTTTCGCGGCGGGAGAAGCCAAGACGATGTTGAACTGATGATATATTTGGTTCTATCCGCCATTGAAGAGGGTACCAAAGTTTGCATGGATATGTGAAAAGCCAAGACTGAGATGTACATAAAACCTTTTCTCCTCTCTTGGGAATGGCTTTCTATGTTTTGTTGTCACTGTCGTCGATTGTTATATATAAATATTTTATATAGAGGCTGTGTTGTATTTATGACCAAAACAATGAACAGAAAGCCTTGGTCTTGTTCTTTGGCAATACAGGAGGGGGAACATGTCTTTACTGTGCTTGTTTACTGCTCTTTTCTGTGTTGACCAAGTTACTTTTTTTTTCTATGGGAAATCCGAAATCTCTTGTAATTGTTTGCCCGGAATCTCCACCGTTCGGAGACTTTTCATCCGTTCGATCGGATCATGATTTCACGTAGTAACTCATGGATCTATACAGCAAGCACTCGATCATTAGTTCCTCTTCCGCCGCCGAGAAGTTCGTCATCCAGATTCCAGCCCATTAAAAGTTGTTGGTTCTTTATTTTCTCTGAATCGACCGTACCCGATATTCTGCTATCCGGGCAGTCTCAGCTTGGACTTCGGTTCGTGGATTGGTCTCCGATTCAGAGAAATTTCAGTTCTTTAGAACCAGTGGCCTCTTCAGCTGTATCCATGGGTGTCTGATCATGCGGACACACCAAACGAAACCGAAGAAGAAAATGAACAAAGATCTTCCCAAGGGAAACAAAAATCCATTATCAAGCCAGATTTTGATCTAAACGAATGCCAATTGAACAGCTCCAAGTCAATTCAGCAATATAGTTGCAGTAAGTACCTTCCACCATCCCTGGATGACTCGGAAATTTCAGGAAATCACTGGCAGACGATGGCAAGAAGGAAAGCCAACAACACTACACTAAATTGAAAACCACAATATTCAAATTGAATTCATGACAAAAGGCCAAATTCAAATTCAAAACATATATATAGCAGCGATTATAATACCAGAAACTGGGGAAACAACTAACGTAGGAATTACATGGACCCATCTCTAACCCTAAATCCGTTCACCAAAACACAGAAAACCCTAATTCACAATTCAGGAGCTAGTAAATTTTGTCACGGCCTTGGTCCCCTCGGAAACAGCGTGTTTCGCGAGTTCTCCAGGAAGGACGAGCCTGACGGCGGTCTGAATCTCGCGAGATGTGATTGTGGGCTTCTTGTTGTACCTGGCGAGTTTAGAAGACTCCTGAGCGAGCTTCTCGAAGATGTCGTTGATGAAGCTGTTCATAATCCCCATGGCCTTGCTCGAAATTCCGATGTCAGGATGAACCTGCTTCAAAACTTTGAAGATGTAGATCTTGTAGGTCTCGACACTCTTCTTCTTCATCTTCTTCTTCTTGTCG
The DNA here is from genome assembly GCF_000463585.1 of Tarenaya hassleriana. Lineage (NCBI taxonomy): Eukaryota > Viridiplantae > Streptophyta > Magnoliopsida > Brassicales > Cleomaceae > Tarenaya > Tarenaya hassleriana. The sequence goes on along the minus strand of NW_010968505.1, from coordinate 4,125,251 downwards.
CCGCCGGCTCCGGCCTCCTTCGGCAGCTTCTTTCCAGCCTTAGGTTTCTTCTCCGCCGGAGCTTTCTCAGCCTTTGCCTTCTCCTCCGCCGGCTTCTTCTCGGCGGGCTTCTTCTCTGCCTTCGGCGCCATGGATACTTTCTACTTCTCTCGGTTAAACAAAACAAGGCTTTAAAAAGTTTCGAATTTAGCAGTGAACAGAGAGAGCGCCCCGGTGTCGGTTTTATACAAGTATAAAAATTTATATGATTGGACAATACTCAGAGACGAGGATCGATGACATGTCAGATTACAACCGTTGATTCCTGTTTTCTCGATGGGTAGAAATCGACAGTGCAAAACCAATCTTGAAAGGTTCGCGTCTTTCCACGTGTCGCATTCTTAGTGGTTAACCGCGCCGTGAAAGAAATTCATTCCCGCCAGTCGTTTGCTTGAAAAAGTTTTCACACGACCCATTTCTTTATGGGCCAATTCAAACTCGATTTAATTTGGACTTCCAAACGTGGACCTTGAGCCCATCCAACTAGGCCCGACCCGACCCGTCCGGGTTCGCACAGTGTTACAATTACAATTAGCTGTTTGAAAAGACAAAAATAACCTTAAAGAAACATGATACTTTCAGACAGATCTGGGAACAACATGATTGCATTACAAAAAGAACCAACTTGCCTACTAAGACGCCTAAATTCTTCGTTCCCTTTGATTTCCACTCTCCTAATGTTATTTCTCTCCCAATCATAATAGAAAATATATAACGATTCAGATTCAGTTTCCTCATCGTATCTCCGAACCAAAACAATCTCCTTTGTATGCTTCGATGCCCCAAGAAAACATAAAGTTGTCTCCCATTGTAAATCTCCGTAACTCGGCGAGACGTACGCCTTCTTCGACCATTCTTCTTCTTTCCCGACATCCTCAAGAACATAAAACTCGAACCCGAAAGTAACCCCAAATGTATGATAAGATATGATAGCCAACTTCCCATCATGATCTATCAGAGTTGAACGAGAGAAAAAGTCTATGTGAGATTCTTTCGGTGGTTTGATCAGATCAAAATTTTCGGTTCTAACGTCAAAACGTACGATCGGAGGATTTCGGGTGAACCTCGAAGCTCCATAGTAAAGAACGCCATTGATACATAAACCACACGACGGATACTCGGACCGGATACCTTTGATCTTTCTCCACTCTTTCTGGGAACTCGATAACGTGAAAACCCAGTGCTCAGTATCCGATTCTTCTCTCACGACCTGGTCATAGTTAGGGTTATGCGTTATGGACAGCACTTTGTATTGATGACTGACGTGATCGTACCCGAAAAAGCTATACATAAGCGTTTTCTTGGATCCGATTTCGGGTAAAGTTACGAACTTTTTCGTGGCAGGGTTGCATATCGAAAGCTCATGAGCATTTTGGCTGCAGAACAGTCCGTGGATGGACTGAGTGAAGCGCAAACATAACGGGATCGTCATCTCGTGACTGGCCACGAGAATCGAGTCGTGGCCGTGATTTTCCGGGTGAGGCGACGAGTATAAGACGGAGTGTCTGCGTTTGGTGTCCGGGAAAGCCACGAGCAGACGCGGGCGAGTCGAAGATCGAGCCAGGAACGAGTTGGCGAAGTGTGGGCTGTGGATGATGGATGACCAATCCTTCGATACGCATTGGGATCTCACTAGGGTTTTTGCCGGAAGTCTGGAGAGTATCTCGAACGTGAGATCAGGAGTGATGATGGGATTTGAGACATCTTCGGATTCTCCTCTGTTTCTTACCGAACAAGTTTGTGAATTCTGGTTGAGTTTTGTTCTACAGATCTCTGTCATCTTCTTCTTCCCTAGCAGAATACTCATGATCCTGAAGATGGCCACCAATTTTGTGAGGATCTTTGATAGTGAGATTGAAAACAACCCAAATGGAGAATTTCCCGGCGGAGATTCCGTCGGCATATCGGTTGTGTGAGGCAGAGGTTTCTGCCATGGCGGTTGCCCTAATCAATGGAAAATAGAATTCGGTTAAAAAAGGAAAATATCCCAATAAGATTTCCTAAACTGCTCTACTTGGTAATTAATTAATTATTTTATTTACATAACAAGAAAAGGAATATTACTCGAAATAGTTCGTAACTAAAACTGAAAACTTGAAAAATATTAATTTCAAAATGGAAGAACATAATAAATGGATTATGGAAAGATATAGAAAAAGCTGAAAACTTGAAAAGGTAAAAATAATATGAGAGCAGTGAGTGAGATATGATGAAAACATGGATGCAAACTCAAATTTCTCCGAACATTTGTTGTGATATACATGTAATCTATACATATATATATATATATATGATTGAAACCTGATCATGTATGTAATCTATACATATATATATATATGTACTATTGACGTAAAAGAGCAGCCATCATCAAAGTGTTATGTAAAGTGTTATGTAAAGCTAAGAATACTACTTTGATCAAACCTGAATGACCCGTCGCAGTCTCCTTTGACATCCTTTTTGTTAGATTCTCTCTCGGGTCCTCTGCTACTTGCAACTTCAACCAAGATTAATCTGCCAATTGACAATCTAGAAAGAACGATACAGAATCATCAAGGTCAGTAGCGCAAGACTAACAGAACCTCTGCAACAAGAAAAACAATCCATTTCCTCGAAGAAATCAACAGGAACCGTTGAACCAGACAACAAGGCATTCACAAATCTGCAGGAATCCATATATCGGCTACAGACAGACTTCAGAATTAGAATCAATTCAGACTCGAATAAGGCGAATACCGTCATCCCAACCCAAGAATGAATACTACAGCTCCTTGGCAACAAGGAAAGACTAAACAGATCATAGAATGAGAATCTGCCGTTCAAGGCTTTCAAAATGCCTTTGGTGCATCATTCTCTGATTCAAACGCCACAAAGCCAAAGCCTTTCGGCCTTCCCGCTTCTGGGTCCCTAACAAGACGAGCTACGAAACACATGTAAGGAAAATAATTTAGAAACATATAAAAGAATCGGCTATAACAGTACCAAAAGGCGAAAACAGGACCGATCACGGGTGTAAGCAGAGAGCCTTGCAAGAGAAGAAGAAATAAACTATGAGGAACCCAGAGTCTGACAAAACAAAATCTAATCACAAAGAAGAAGAGTCTTACTGCTTACGAATAGCTCAGTGGCGAGTTTCTTTGTCAACGAATCAACACAGAAACGCGAAAACCTCCAAAAGACACCGTTTCAGGAGAATCAAACGTCGGATTCATTTCATATCAAAATTGGATTTCGTAGTTACATCGAAGATGGAAACGAGACACACGAGAAATTTTCAGAATTGACTATCAAATCTCAAGTAACCGGATGACCCTAAACCCTAACCCTAGATACAGAGCACCATCATCAAAAAACAACCGAACCCGGCGACAAGAATTCAAGCGCTGGTGAATTTCGTCACGGCTTTGGTACCCTCTGAAACAGCGTGCTTTGATAGCTCTCCGGGAAGAACAAGCCTGACGGCGGTCTGGATCTCCCGCGAAGTTATGGTAGGCTTCTTGTTGTACCTCGCGAGTCTTGAAGCCTCTTGAGCGAGCTTCTCAAAGATGTCGTTGATGAAGCTGTTCATGATTCCCATGGCCTTGCTCGAGATCCCGATGTCGGGATGAACCTGTTTAAGCACCTTGAAGATGTAGATCTTGTACGTCTCCGTGCTCTTCTTCTTCATCTTCCTCTTCTTGTCACCTCCGGCTCCGGCCTCCTTCGGTAGCTTCTTACCGGCCTTCGGTTTCTTCTCCGCCGGAGATTTTTCGGCCTTCTTCTCCGCCACCGGCTTCTTCTCCGCCGGCTTCTTCTCAGCCTTTGGTGCCATTGTAGTCAGAAAATAAAAGAGAGAGATTTTGACAGATGAAGTTTGAAGTATTATTCGCTAAACTCGCTATATATATACGATAATGAATCAGATATCCATTGGTTGATTGGTATCCCACGAGGATTGATGACGTGGATAAATCAAAACCCGTTAGATTTAACATTTCCGGGTACTCAACCGACGGCAACGATTGCATCTTAATCATTAAAACACTTACATCTCCTATGGATAGCTGACGTGTTATGATATGAGGCGAAGAACTACGGCCCATAATTAGCCCAACAAGATGTTTTGTCAGCCCATAATTAGCCCAAACCCCTAATTGCCGTGTGACTTTGTAGACGCCGTGAATTGAAAATTCTAAATAAATACATCAATTTATTAATTTTTTATTAATAAATACATAAATTTTTTATCCCTAAAAATACTTCATTTTATAATTCTTTTTCAGATTAATACATAGATACTAATACCATTAACTCTTTAACGGTTTACGTACTGATGTGGCTCACCAATTTCAACACCACATGTCAAAATATTTCCATATCATTAAAAAAAATAAAAATAAAATTAATTTCAATAAAAATAAATTTTTAATTTAAATTAAAAAAAAATTAAAATTAAAAAAAATTAAAAAAAAAAAATTAAAAATTAAACAATTTTAAAATTCAAAATTTATGGTTTTAAAAATTTTAAAAATAAAATTTAAAATTTAAAATTTAAATTTAAAATTTTAAAATAATATTAAAAAACTAAAACTTTAAAATTTAAAATTAAATATATACATACATATATGATAATATATATATATATACATATACGTATATTTCAATATATATATACGTATATATATAAATACACATACATCTCAATATGCACGGTGGCCGCCTAACGCTTGAAACGACAAAATTAAACAATTTTAAAATTCAAAATTTATGGTTTTAAAAATTTTAAAAATAAAATTTAAAATTTAAAATTTAAATTTAAAATTTTAAAATAATATTAAAAAACTAAAACTTTAAAATTTAAAATTAAATATATACATACATATATGATAATATATATATATATACATATACGTATATTTCAATATATATATACGTATATATATAAATACACATACATCTCAATATGAATATATATAATATTTTTTTTATTTTTTAAAATTTTTTATTTTTTAAAAATTTTTATTTTTTAAAAATTTAAAATTTTAATTAAAATTTTATTTTATTTAGGTTAATTTGAAATTTGTTTTTATTTTTTAATGACATGAAAAAATTTTGACATATGGTGATGGCGTGAAAAATCCAGTAACTCACGTCAGTACCGTTTATTGGAAACCGTTACAAAATTAACGGTGTTAATGATCGTGTAGTAATTTGGAAGGAAATTACGAATTGATATATTTTTTTAGAAGATAAAAAATTCATTTATTTATCGGTAAGAAATTAGCAAATTGATATATTTATATGGAATTTTTCCTTCAAAGTTGTCATATATTTATTATTTAGATAGTATGAATGTGTCCGAACATAGTTAGAATAATGGGCACTGATTTTCAAAAATATAATATTCTAATATTTGAATTTCTCCCTTTAACACAAAAATACATTTATTCTAGATCATTAGGGTAATGTACTTCCGGTATCACGAAAATTAATTTTAATAATATTAATAACTTCAATATTAATCTTAATATTAATTAATTGACTATCAAAACATATACCCTTATTGTTATCCTTTGTTAAAATATGTCAAAAGCAGACATCAGCTTAGCTGTGTAACAGTGTAAATGAATACCAAATTGAATTATTCCGTTTTGATAGTTTCTTTATAACATATTACGCTGATTTATTTGATGCCAGTTCATCTGCCCATATGACCCGCCACCGAAGAATGACACGTGTCGGTTGGCCTCGCCCAATAAGAGAACGCCACCTATGCTCTCTTTATTGGACAGCTAACGGCTTCGGACTTGACGGCCCATTAGGCTTCCTTCTTTCTTCTTGGCCTTCTCTCTCTCTCTCTCTCTCTCTCTCTCTCTCTCTCTCTCTCTCTCTCTCTCTTCCATTCTCTAACATGCGCCGAATATGATATCGTACACGGTCTAACATGCGCTAGGGTGATATCGTACACGCGAAGAAGAAAACGAGGAAGGAGAATATGCAGAAGCAGAAGCAGAAGAAAAAAAGAGAAGAAACGAGAGGAAGCTAAATTGGGAGTGGCGTATCTTGGTCGTCCGCCATATCCTTCGCTCTCACTCCTCCGATTACCACGGTTCTTCTCTCCGTCGTTTGTTTCGGTTCGTGTTCTTCCTGATCTTCTCCATTCATGGCCCATTCCTTTTTTTTATCGCTTTCATTTCGATGAGCAAATGAAATTTTGGTTGATCTCTGATTTCTCCTTTTAGATTCAATGGCTGCTCCTCCTGCTAGGGCTAGAGCCGATTACGATTATCTCATAAAGCTTCTATTGATCGGAGATAGCGGTACGTGATCTGAAGCTTCTCTGGTGTGTATTATTTTTTTTTTCTGGCGTTTTCTCAGGAATCGAACGCATCTGATTTTCCTTGGATCACCAGAGATTGCTAAACCTTGTTCTGTTTTGCATTATGCATTTGATTTGTTGATATCGATCTCGAAATGCCAGATTCGATATTCTATTTGGAACCGATCTGGGCATTGCGGTATTGCTTGCATCGTGATTTATGGTCAATGCCCGGGTGGTGATTTGGGTCAGGTGGTGATTATTTTTGGATATTTTCGGATTTGTGTAACTTGTTCTATGAACAATCCTCCCTGCAGGTGTCGGTAAAAGTTGCCTTCTTTTACGTTTCTCTGATGGCTCCTTCACCACTAGCTTCATTACCACCATTGGGTTTGTATTCCTTCAGCCATTGGGAAACTAAACACAGCCATGTCTGTTTCTCTGCTACCAGACATCTTATCGGGTCTGTTCCTTTTGTTTTGTTGCAGTATTGATTTTAAGATAAGAACTATTGAACTTGATAGCAAACGCATCAAGCTCCAAATTTGGGACACAGCTGGTCAAGAACGGTTTCGAACAATCACCACGGGTGAGTCCATCTTTTTCCTCTAAACTGCTTTTTTTGAAATGGTAGTTTGCATTAAGATTGCTAGAGACATTAGAGATAGAGACTGGACTAGATGGTGATGATAAACAGCTTTGAACAAGTTTAGGAGTCACAGCTGATAGATTACTATGATCTATTGTGAAATGGGCTTAAGCATATTGCTCATGTTTTCCCATAGCTGATATCTTTGGTGGATAAGTGTATTTGATGTTAATGGCCTATTTATGAGGTTTAAATTGAGTGTTCTCCTTAGTCTCAGCTCTAGTTTGAAGAATTTATTCTCACCTCCCCTTTTTCCTTTACATTTACACAGCTTATTACCGTGGGGCAATGGGCATTTTGCTGGTGTATGATGTCACAGACGAGTCATCTTTTAACAGTAAACTTTCGTCCATCAAGTCTTTCACATACGGGTTCATATAGATGCTCTGCTGGAAGGATCCTTCCTTGGACTGACCATCCGGTGTTGGTCTTAGACTTGGTTATTTTGACATTATTGCAGATATCAGGAACTGGATTCGCAATATAGAACAGCATGCCTCGGATAATGTTAACAAGATCTTGGTAGGGAACAAGGCCGACATGGATGAGAGCAAGAGGGTAAGTGTAAAAGCTAGTTCTACCCGACCTTATACCCGCATCCTTATTCACGTCTGATCCCGTTCTCCCTCCTAACACAATTTTCAGGCCGTGCCAACATCAAAGGGCCAGGCACTCGCTGATGAGTACGGAATCAAATTCTTCGAAACAGTAAGCCAACCATTAATTGTCTCGATCCATTCATTACCCTCGACCAGATCAACCCTACTTACGTAGCTAGGCAATGTCGTGTTACAGAGTGCCAAGACAAACCTCAACGTCGAAGAAGTCTTCTTTTCGATAGCAAGGGACATCAAGCAAAGGCTAGCGGATACTGACTCAAAGGCCGAGGTTTTTAACACCCACTTTTTTTTTTGTATTTTCTTTTACGAAACGATCTGAAAGCCCGTTTTTTTCGCCGATAAATTTCAGCCCGCGACCATCAAGATAAGCCAAGCGGACCAGGGAGCTGGAGCAGGCCAGGCTGCACAAAAGTCCGCATGCTGTGGAAGTTAAAAACAAGAAGGGAAGTTGAAGATGAGGTTGAAAGGGTTGTCTTGCGGGTGCAGAGAACTGATTTGTCATATGGGTGGCTGCTTCTGTAATTCTTTTTTTTTTTTTTCCTTTTTCGAATTTATAATATTTCCATAAATTGTCATTTTTATTTAGCTTGCGTGAGAGTAGTAGAATCTCATTGATATCGTTCAGGCGGATTCCTTCGTCGTGTGACTTACTCGATACTTGCTTTGTCTTAATTGCTCGATACTTTTATTCTCTCCTTCGCTTCGATCATTAGATCTCTGTGTTCATTGGGACACGTCACGCACATTGTTTTTGTAATTTTGTAACTAAACAAATAATTTATTGCAAAATTTTAGTTTTTTTTAAAACATCATTTAATCGTAAAGCATTGTTGTGTTTAATGCATGATCTTCTATTAACCCCAAAACAACGTCTTTAAAACGGATACAAACCAAACATTAAACCGAGCCCCACAGTGTAGCTAAACCAATTCACATAACCGGATGTAAACCGGTCAAATTCAAAATGTAATTCAATCGTCGAATATATGATGGCCGTGCGTAAAACACATTATCTATGATAATCGTGGTTTAAATCCGTGGTAGATGGCAGGATACGCTGGAGTCTAGACTCTAGAGTATTCAAATGTTCACGATGACAACATGTTTCCCATTTTCAATAAGAGACTTCAAATGCGTTGGTTCAATGCATATATACGATTTAGACAAGTCTAGGCATACGTCACATTTCTCATTTTATAATTTATATAAATGTTTTTGTATCTGTTTCATACGATTCAAAAAATGTAATACATGTGTGTGTATATATAGTATATTGCATAGAATAATCTAAGTATTTAAATAAACTTTTATAAAATAATATTAATTTTATATGTAATAAATAAAATCAACCTAATACCGGTTGTTTAATTTCTTCCAAAATTGTAATATTATATATCATCGAGGCAACAAAAAAATGTGTAGAATTTTGAGTGCATGTACGATGTACCTGCCCTCCGTCTTTTATAGAGTTTGAGTTTTCACATTAAATATTAAAGAAAAATTAGCATTATCTAGATGTTTGATTTTTTTTTTTTATGTTTTTTTAGTATATTTGTAAAAATAATCATATATTTTTTCTAGAATTATTATTTATATTTTATAAATTAACAGCAAATAAAACTGTATATGTATCTAGAAATAATGATTTAAAATCAATTGATAAAAATTAAATTTACAACATCATGCGTTGATATTAAAATTCTAAATCCGTCTCTCTTATACCATATATGTTAATTTTAATTTATCATATTCTTTATAAACCACAAGTTAAAATTTAAAACATATTTTACATTTTACTTATCACATGTTTATTTTAAAAATATATAGACTAAGAAAATATCATAAATTAAAATATTTTCTTAATTTTATTATATAGTGTTTGTATAAGAGATGGTGAAATGGGCGATTCAAACAAATACATGATATAATTTTAGTATATATTAAATTCATAATGTTTTGAGAAGAAAAACGCATTTAAAGGAGAAAAACGCGGTTTGAAATATATATTTAATTCTTGCAAGCTATCGCTTACTTAGTTTTCTTAACTTTGAAAAACAGAAATATAATGCTCCAAAATCAGAAAACCATGGCAAATTATATCTATAGCCAACGTAAAGGAATTAATCCAAAACGGAATATGATCATATTATGATAATATAATTCCTCGAGTATTATAATAACAAAATATATTCACAACCAAAATATGGACCGATAATTATTAAAAGGAGAAATTAAACCCTATGAAACTTTACGCGTACGTAATTTATTTATACATTCCTACGAGTACGAAAAGAAAAATAAATGAATAAATCAATAAACTGTTCTTCCAAGCTCCAACTTCAGATTCAAATTCTCCGTTATTGCCAAGTCGAGATCCAAACAAGCAACCCTCTTCCCGTTACTGCTCGACTTCTTCATCATCACCGTCGGCTCCGGCAGCAAGGCGCGTGTGACCAACGCGCCACCGCCACCGCCACCGCCACCGTTACGGTGCCTCCTCATGTGTCCGCCGAGGGCCTGTCCCATCGGAAACTCAACGCCGCAGATAGGGCAAGCGTGAGACGACGTCGTCTTGCTCTTCTCGGAGATTCCGGCGACACCCCCGCCGTAGCCTCGCCGTGGATGAGTTTCTTGTGGCTGGCACGGTGGCCGCCTAACGCTTGAAACGACGGGAACTCCTTCATACACGTCTTGCATGTGAAAACGCGTCTCTCTGCGACGTCGTTTCTGCCAACTCTCGGTAACAGCATCAAGCAGTTCGCCTCCATATCTTGAATCTCCGAGCTCGCATCCATAATAATAATAGCAAAAGAAAAAAAATATATATAACAAATGAATTTGGAGAACCTAAGAATTTGTGGGTTTTATAATTCGTCTGTGTTTTTTTTTTTTCAGTTGGTGTTGTGTTGTCTGGACGAGTGTCTTATATATATATGGATTGGGTCGGTCGTTTACTTAGACTGAGCAGAAAAGACGGAATGGCCCCGGTGACTTGGTGAGGAAGGAATCGGGAATGGAGTGGTAATATCGTAATTAAATAGGAGGAGAGTGGCAAAGAAAGGGGAGTGGCGGCGGGTGTGTCACGGTTTGCGTCACCGCGTAACTTGGGAGACTAAGGGAGGAGTCGTTATGTTGGAATTTTCCTCGTGCTTTCGAAGCGCTCTCTCTAGAAGAAACCCTAAATTCCGAACCTACTCTCTCACTCTCCACGCGCTTCCCACTGGCGCGTGCGTTATTAAGCAATGACATCATCAACCCGTTGTGTTGGGGAATATCTCATACACATGTACGCGTATATATGTCTTCTAGATACGTGTAGCTACGTTTCCTTCCTTGACAATCGTATATATCAATTTTTTTGCCAAAATATATTATATATTTATTATATGATTGATGCAGAAAAAATTGTTTACCAGTTATATATCCATCTATTAAGAATCATTTCAAAATACATAATATAAAAACTAAAGTAATGGTTTTCTAAAAATTATTTGTAGATTTATTGTGTTATATATATATATATATTATTTGTTTGGTTTTTATAAAATTATATTAATTACAATATATAGATATATCCATTCATTTACTAAACAAAAGTGATAGATGATGTAAACTATTGACCGGAATTAGATACTAATTTACTAAATAACCAAAGACTTTGAATTCTCAAACTTGTTCACATTTTCTCCTCACCTTGTTCATACTCTTTAATTTTTTTTGCCAAATCTATGAGGTTTCAGTTATCACGCAAGAAAATATCAAACGAGTTTTACCAAAAAAAAAAAGAAAATATCAAACGAGTTATGATAGACCACGAGTAGGAGTGAGATGCACGCGTCGATTGTGGCGCGTGGGGTGCGGTGACCGAATTGACTTGCGCCTATAAAAGGAGTATCTAAAACGATAAAAAGTGTGGAAGTGTGTACGGAGACAGGAGAGAGACGTGGGAAGCAAGTAGAAACGTTTGGAAAGTGCATTTCCACGCGGTCTCTATGTTGCCATGTAATGTTTTTTTTTTAACCGGGTTTTTTAGAACGAGAACCAAACTAATTTCGGGGTCGGAAGCTATCAATATGATTTAAATTATGCGTTCTCTCTCCAGTTTGGGATTCGATCTTAGAACAGAACAGACGTTTTGCACCCGTTTCACCGGTTGAACTATCCAGATTGGGTATATATAATGTTATGTTAAGCTTCTTCTCTTCTCTTCACACTTCCCCTTCGTCCATATATTAAATTATAATTGTTTGGTATCATATACTATACACTAATTAAAATATATATTTACATATATATATATATGGCCTTCAAGTTTCTATTTTTATTCCCTTACCAAACCAAACAAGGATGTCTAAATACTCCTAACCGTGTGACATTTATGTTCGTTAAAACGCAGGGAAATTCACCAAAATTATATTTTTTATTTGACAGAAAATATTACCCCTAAATCCAATTTTGGCAAGTTTGGTATTCATATAGCAGGTATCCTTGTGAAACCGAGACCGGGATAATACCATCATGAAACAGTGGGTAAAAATCCAAGACTGGACCTCCAAAAACTCGAATACATGACCTACACCTTCTACACCTTCTGTAAGAATAAGTATTTTGGGTTCTTATTGGTGTACTTGCCAATTCATGTATTTTCTGATAAATATTTTAATATATTTATATAACTACATGAGATTTTCTCTACACACAGCACTGAATTGCTTATTATTCTACTAATGCTCACACTTCTTAGAATCAAATTAGTTTTACCGTATAGTTTTATTTGGTCAATGATATAATTTCCATTTTTTTAAAACTGGGTTTTCCATTTAATGTTTTAATTTCTTAATTAATTTCAAAATTATGGAAAAAAATCATCGAGCACCTAAAAAAAGTGGATCCTATTTACCGTTAAGAATAAATTACCGGTTGATTAGGAAATGAAAAGTTGAACGCGACCAAGTGTAAACCTCTGAATCGTTACGAAGGTTCTGAGTGTGGCTGGGGCTAGCCCAAGCGTGCACATCGAGAGGCTGACGTGGCAGTTGTCACAGAACCTCAACCAACAAGAACTCAAAAAGGAGGAAAAAAAAGGGGAGGGGAAGAGAGTGAGAGAGCGTGGGGGAGAGAGAGAGAGAGAGTCGTCGGCTATTCAGCGACTCGAGCGATTCTCAGCTTGTAGAAGGAGCGAGAGCCGGAGAACAGGCGAGGCATTTTCGTCCGATTCTAGTGAGGTATCACCCCGATCCTGCCGGATCGACGGATTTTTTTTCTCCGCCGACGGTTTCCCGGCAATCTCTGTCGCGTATTCGACATCTCTCAGCCCAACGGTATTCTCCCGTAGACTCTCCATCTGGACACGAATCGAAGCACTGTGACGTGATTTCTTATTGATTCTGTCGTTAATATGTTGGGTATTGTTTTGGTTTTTGTTTTCTTCAGCCAGGTTAGGGAGGGGGACAGGAAGGCGGAGTTTCGAGAGGTGGATGGGCCATGGCTGAGCCGGATTTGATAACCGGAGCGAAGGAGAACAGGTTATGGAAAGGTCTATTTGCGGTGACCGGGATTATGACCACTCTTGTTATATACGGTGTTCTACAGGTCTGTTTGTTTTGGTTCCATTTCCGTGTTTCGAATTGGATTTCATGTCCTCCGCGGCAGGATCTTACTTGTTTATGAGATTTTCAACTTAGGGATTTCTTATTCGAAGGGGCCATCGTTTCTTTGGACCATCTCTTCTTGAATTGATTGAATAATATTAGTGGGTTTAGTTAACCTCCTATTGAATCGGCTAACGAGCATGTCTTTGTTGTAGAACCTAGAAGAACCGACACCGAAAAAGCTACATGGAAATCTGTATTCCCGTTTCTGTTTTCTTTTTAATGGTGTTAAAGCTCGCGATTGTAAGTGGGAGAATGATGTCAGAGGATTTTACCTAAATTTCTGTTTCAAGGAAATCTGTGGGGGTTTGGAGTCTTTGGACTTGAAGCGTTTCTTAGTTAAAGCCCATGAAATAAATGAATTCTACACTAATTTTTTACTCTTTGGCTATGTGAATTGGTTGGTTGATTCTTCTTTTGATTGCAGGAAAAGATAATGAGAGTGCCATATGGGAACAAGGAGTACTTCAAGTACTCTTTGTTTCTTGTTTTCTGCAACCGGCTAACTACATCAGCTGTATCAGCTGGCGCATTACTGGTAACCAGCAAACTCAAGTTATATTAACTTCATTTTCTTTAGTTTTTTTGGGCTGTGAGGGGTTGGGTTTGTCTTACGGTTAAGGGTGAAGGGCAGTTTGATTAATGTTGCTGAGGTAGTTAACTGACTATTTCATTGACCGCATACTTGCATTGAGAGGCATATGCTCTCCTTTTTCTTTTCTTTGTTTCTTAGGCAAGCAAGAAAGTTTTGAATCCCGTAGCTCCTGTTTACAAGTATTGCCTTATATCAGTGACCAACATCCTAACCACAACATGCCAGTATGAGGTAAGGCATGCCTTTCGTTGCTTCTAAATTAATGAAGTTAGCATGTGTATTGTTATTTTACCTTCAGCAATGATTCCAGGCCCTCAAGTATGTCAGTTTCCCTGTACAAACTCTGGCAAAATGTGCCAAAATGATCCCTGTAATGGTGAGTGCTGACATTATTTCTGGTGAAGTGGGCATCTTACACTTGTCGGTTTATCAACTTGTTCTAATTTTCAGGCTTTACGCAGGTTTGGGGAACTCTGATCATGCAGAAAAAGTACAAGGGGTTTGACTATTTGGTGGCTTTTCTGGTGACACTTGGATGCTCTATCTTTATTCTTTTTCCGGTAAAACCTTTCATATACATTTCATCATTCTCTGCAAATGGTTTTATTGGTAATAATACAGCAATCAATTTGAACATCAAGCCGCAATGGACTGATTTTTCTCTATGCATTTGAATTGAAGGCTGGAGATGATATTAGTCCATACAACAAGGGAAGGGAAAACACTGTTTGGGGTGTTTCCCTGATGGCTGGTTATCTAGGGTATACCTTTTCAAGTTACACTTGTTTATTATCTGTCGATGCTTTGTTGATCATCTGGCTTTAAAATAGAAACCTCAGTAATTATATGATAATGCTGATGTTCTCGTATTGATGATTGGCGAACAGGTTTGATGGTTTTACCAGCACTTTCCAAGACAAACTCTTTAAAGGTTATAATATGGAGATACATAACCAAATATTCTACACTACACTTTGTTCCTGTGTTCTCAGTTTCACTGGTGAGAATCCTGCTCTTTTCAGTTATCTTTAACTGTAATGTAACACTTCAGTCTCGTCTGCTGGTTGCTTCTTGTATCCTATGTTGCATGTATCTTTTCCCATCCATTGGAACTTGTTATCTCTCCTGCGTAAAACATGAATCCTGGACACCCAAAGAATAGCAGAAATCAAATTGGTCGTATTCTTTTGCTTACAAACCGGGGAACCTCCTGTTTGATGCAGGACTTATGTTGCAAGGACATTTTCTAGCAGCCATAGACTTTGTTTCCCGGCATAGGGATTGCCTGTTTGATATAGCTTTGCTATCCACAGTAAGTTTCCTCTACTCTTCTGCATAACCAATGGTATATCATGTCGTGCCGGAGAACTTGCTTTGAACATCCATTTGGAACTAGTTATCCATTGTACTCTCTAACCAGGGATAGATAGATATTAGGGATATATATATATATATATCCGAGAAGATGTATGAGAAGCTACAGTACATAGAAGGAAAAATTATAGTTTCTAGTGTAATGGAGACAAATAAAAGGTATTAGATGATATCGAAATCTTAATGGTTTATCCCACAACTTTACGGAATGAAAACATAACCTCCAAAGGGGGAGAACCTATTTCTCTTTTTTGTATCCATGATTCACGCTCAAATGGATGTGAGCATGTGTTGCAGGTGGCAACAGCAAGTCAGTTCTTCATTTCGTATACCATTAGGACATTTGGGGCTCTCACTTTCGCAGCCATAATGACGACTAGACAGGTACACTGTCTGAAACCGTTCTCTCGGTTTTATCTTTGACTGACTGACGTTATTTCTCCCTTTTTTTATGAGAGCGAAGCTTGTGAGTATAATGCTCTCCTGCGTTTGGTTCTCACACCCGCTTAGCTGGGAACAGTGGATCGGATCAGTAAGGCCCCAAAAACTCTTTCTCATGATCTTTGTACGGATCCCCCGACCAAATTGAAATACTTTTTTTTTTAACTGATTTTGGTCGCATTCAGGTAATCGTTTTCGGGTCTCTGTATTCCAAAAACTTGTTGAGGAAGAGATCACAGAAGCAGCCGCTGCCTTCAGAACTTCCTCCACAGAACGGGGAGAATGACCCTCTCAAGGGACAACCTTAGCACCCACAAATTATCTGTCGATCCTTCTACATATCCTTTGCCGCGTCACATCTGAGTCTGACTAGAAAAGCAATGCCCTCCTCGCAATATTTAAAGAGAATGGATGGTAGGGTAAGCTAAAGCACATTGAGCCCTTTTGTCCTAGTGGAACAGTAGGCCCCCGAAAACTCTTTCTTATGATCTTTGGTGTGGTGGGCTTTGCGTTTAAGCTAAACCACATTGAGCCCTTTTTTCGTCACATAGAAGCTTTCTTCTGATGGAGACGTGATCTTCTTGTTTCTAATTCTATCTCGTAGAGTATGTTAAGAGCCCACTTCCTTTACGGGTTGGGCCGGCTATCCAACCTCAGTTTTTCGAATTCTGCAGTTTGGAAATTAAACTATCCATCCAGTAAGAATATCAAGGAGAAGCAATCTCTACTTACTAGTTCATCAGACCACCGGGTTGTATTGTACATATATATTCTAGTCAGTTGATTGATCGCCTATTAATGTGTCATGGGCCCTTAAATTATATATTTTGCCATGTTTTTATTTGTTTTCTTACTACTTCGTCGTAATATCTGGTGCAGTGTCCGGTCAAAACAGTTCTTCGAAAAGTTGTTGTGTTCTTAGATAGAAAACCCTTAACTTGGTTTTCTTGTTTCTAAGTACTTCATGAACTCGGAATTCTGCGAAATCACGGGTTTAAAACCATTTTTAAGGTACATGGGTTTGACGAGTTCGAAATCTTATGGCAAATGTTAAAGAGTGTGAGTTTCGTTAGGAGAAACACTGTGAATATTCAATTTTAGAATCGTATTTAAAGAAACAGCCACAAGTAAACAACAGAAGGCGTCAAAAATCAAAGGATGGACCCAAAAACAAAAAAAAAAGTCAAAGGAGTGTTGCGTCAGAATAATTAATGACGTGACGCAGTCTCTCTCTCTCTCTCTCTCTCTCTCTCTCTCTAATGTCTGGTTGCTGAGTCAAACGGTGCGTCGCATTGAAACCCCCATATGGTGAAGGCCTCAATTGCAGATATCGTCAGCGCATTAATTACTTAAAATACTTTACGCTCGAGATTAATATTCGTGTGTTTATATACGTATAAAGAAATACGCGTATACGAATGGGGGACAACGTATCATGACCATCTATCTATATTGGGATAATGTAATATTTCGCATATTATTCCGAAATTGATTTATAGTTTATGAAATAAAAAGCTACTAAGACAATGGAATGACGTTGAGATTGCTGCGTGATGCTCGAAGTTCTGTTTTCACCACCCCACGTATCAATATTTGATTAGAATTCCGGTTTTTTTATTGGTCAAAATATTCGCGTTTTATTAATATTCCGAAAATGGTAGTCTCTTAGCATTTGTTTATGTCTTATAACTATTTAATTAGACAGCTTTTTTAAAATAAAAAAATATGATGACACACGAATATGTTACGATGAAATTATACCAATAAATATATACTAGATTAAATATTGTTATTTCAATTAAACAGATAGTATCATTTAAATGAAACATTATTTTTCAATTGATTAGCAGTAAATCATATTTTGGGGTCTTAGGACAGCTAGTGATTGAATTTTCAACTGTATGATTACAGATTCGAAGTTCCAACGTTAATCTGTGTCCTGCCGCCAAATAAAAGTGATAATATTTTCTCAAAAGTGACACGTCAAAAGACCAGAAATTTCTAATTACATACATTTCTGATTTCTCCTTCTCCGCCATAAAGCACCTTCCCCTGGTATTGTTCCTTGTACGTTATAAGCTATATATATATATATACACACATATACTATAATAAAAAAAAAGTGTCAAAAGAATGAGTCGTAAAGATTACAAAATGAAATTTGTTTTTTCTAAGTAGTGATTAATTATTACTGATTGCAAAAAAAAGCCAGAGAATCTAGAAAGCGTGGCGAAGTTGCACGTGACTGCGTTCCCAAAACTACGATCCATGCATATCGGAACTCAACGAGCGCAAATCCGATCTACTTGTTCAAATTCGACAAGTCAGAGTTGGACACGTGGGCCCATGTTAATCGGTAACACATGGGTTTTGGGGGAATTGAAACCGGTTAAGAGCATACCGAATTACCGGTTATAGTTATTGAGTCGTGGTTTGTGGTTGCAGCCGAGGTGTACACTTTAAACAGGTAAACAGAAGATTATCGAAACTAAAGAGTGTTGAGTTATTTATGATTGCGCAACAATTTCTGGCTTTCTAAATGATAAACTAAGATGATTTCCCTATTTGTATGGGGAAATTTCCGACATTCATATACAGAAAATTATATAAACAAATCGATATAAATATGATTCATATGTTTTTCAAATAACGTTTGTTTAAATCATTATATATTGAATTTAAAAAAGCTCGTTACTTTTCGAATTTGGTCATATTTGACTCAACCAAGCACCGCGTTTTTTCCCTTCTAAGGAGCTCTCTCTCTCCTCCGTTTGATACCTCTACTTATACACATACGTATGTATATACGTATATCTTCTTTTAAAAACCCGCCATATATCCCTTATATATATAACATAAACAAATTGTTTCTCTCTAACTTCATCATCTTATCTGATTCAGTCGCAAGAAACAGACAAACAGAGACAGTGTCTTTACGCTAAAGAAGAGGCAATACACGAAGGAAAAAAAAAACTTTTTTGGCGAGAAATGGGGAAACACATGTTCCGATCATCTCCGCCGAAGGGAACGACGCCGTCTCCGGAGCGTCACCAGACGCTCGCCGAATCAGCCATGGAGGAGAGCATGGAAGCTGTTCACTCTGTGACTAGCAAATGGGCCTCTTCTTCTTCTTCTTCTTCTTCTTCGGGGTCAGATCGTGGTTTGATTTCTACTCCCTTTTCTTCTTCTCCTGTTTCTGGATTTCTATTCTCTTCGAATAGTCGCCAGGAGGCAGCGGAATTCGTCGGAGCAGTTAGGGATTTGCAGAGCACGATGCATCGATTGGTCTCTGTCAGTCCGGCGTCGGAGAAGCTGATTCGCGCGCAGAGCTTGATGCAATCGGCGATGAAGTTTCTGGAATCGGAGTTTTACCGGGTTCTGAAGGTGAATCGGGAGTATCTGGACCCGGAATGCGTCTCTGTTCGTTCCCACAAGTCTTGCAGATTCAGCACTTCGAGTGTTTCCGATTCCGACGGAGATAACAGCGTCGATGGTACCGACGATGAAGGCGATGAGATGAGATTCGCCGGTGGCGATTCCGACGCCATGGATGACCTGAGGATGATAGCCGATTGCATGATTTCCACCGGCTACGCGAAGGAGTGCGTTAGGGTTTACAAAACGGTGCGGAGATCGATCGCGGACGAAACGCTGCATAATTTGGGGGTGGAGCGGTTGAGTTTGAATCAGATTCAAAAGATGGACTGGGAGACACTGGAATCGAAGATCAAATCATGGCTGAGAGCCGTGAAATTCGCTGTCCGTACGCTGTTTTACGGTGAGAGGATTCTCGCCGACCACGTTTTCTCCGCCTCCTCTGCAATCGCCGAGTCCTCCTTCACCGACATTTCTCAGGAAGGAGCACTAACCCTGTTTGGCTTCCCTGAAAATGCTGCAAAGTTCAAGAGATTATCCCCCGAGAAAATGTTCCGTATCCTGGACATGTACGAGGCTCTCGCCAATCTCTACCCGGAGATCGAATCCATCTTCTACTTCGATTCAACAGCCGCGGTCAGATCTCAGGTCATCAACTCACTCGCCAGACTCGGCGACTCGGTGCGGTGGATGATGTCGGATTTCGAGTCGGCGATTCAGGGTGACTCCTCCAAGAAGCCGATTCCCGGCGGCGGAGTCCACCCGCTCACTCGCTACGTCATGAACTACCTCTCCTTCCTCGCCGATTACAGCGATTCCGTCGCCGCCATCTTCGAGAACTGGCAGCTCCCCGCCTCATCTCCCATGCCGGAATCCCTGTTATTCTCCGGCGACGCCAACACCGACCAGGACGACATCTACTCCTCGCCGGCGTCCGTACGAATCGCTTGGGTGATCCTCCTCACGCTCTGCAAAGTCGACGGCAAGGCTCAGCCATACAAGGACGTAGCCCTCTCGTACCTCTTCCTCGCCAACAATCTCCAGTACGTCATCATCAAGGTCCGGTCGTCGAACCTGAAGCTCCTCCTCGGCGACGAATGGGTCTTGAGGCACGAGGCGAAGGTGAAGCAGTACGCCGAGAAGTTCGAGAAGCTCGCATGGGGGAAGGTGCTGACGTCACTCCCGGAGGATCCGATGGCGCAGATTTCGCAGGAGGAGGCGATGGAGATATTCCGGCGACTCAACGACGAGTTCGAGTCTGCGTACCGGAAACAGAGCTCGTGGGTCATACCTGACCCGAAACTGAGGGACGAGACCAAGGTCTCGTTAGCTCGGAAGCTCATACCGAGTTACCGCGAGTTCTACGAGGGAAACCGGGCCGAGTTGGTCCGAGAGACGTACAATGAGGGTATTGTCAGATTTACCCCTGAAGATTTGGGAAATTACCTCTCGGACCTCTATTTCGGTACCAGGGGCTCGGGCAATGGTTCAACAGTGGGATCGGGATCCGGATCCGGTTACGGGTCAGGGTCGTCGGCCTCGGGTCACTCGCGGGGCAGATGAAGCCGTTAAGCGATATTTCGCTGAGATGTTCGCGATATATGTTAAGAGTGATTATATTATTTTTCATGTTCCCGTCGTGGATAAGCGATTAGAGAGTTAATGAAATGAAACCATGGAATTTATTGCATCACGTGTACATGGAACTTTGCGGACAAAAAATAGAAAGAGAAAAAAATCCCAAAATAATGATTTTCTTTGTCCACTCAATTTGTCAATTCGATAATTTTGTCTCGTTATATGAAGAGATGACAGATGGAAAAAACACACCTACAAATTAACATCAACACTAATGCTTAGCTTTTTTTTTTTTACTTTGAAACAACTTCCAATGAAAATTCATGTTCGTAGACAAAAAAATCAATTAATAACAATTAAATCAAATAAAGCCGGTGGGGTCGTCGGCGCCACCACCAAACAGATGGGCCATCTAAACATCACCACCGGTGAAGGGTGAAGCCCTCGAATTGCATGAAACAGCGCATTGAAAGTGAAGGCAGATTTAATAATTCCAAGGAACAAGTGCCCAAATAAAGTTCCTCCTTTATCACCCCACAAAATCTTATCTAATACTGTATAGTGTATACTGATGATGTGTCCATTTCGAGCGTGTATATAACATGGAATATATTTGATCTTAATATTTATTTATATATATTTGAATTGAATTGGACGAAAAAAAATGAATAGATATAAATTATAATATTTTTTTTAAATCATTAGGAATATTTACAAAGAACGGTATTCAACATACAAACTTTATATTGTCAAATCATACAACATTATAAAGCACTCACCAAAGTTTAAATCTATTGGGTTATTAATATTTTAAAGGAACTTTAAATGAGTATAAAGATGCCGTCAGATGAGACAAAAGATAAACAAATTAGGCCCATTAGTACCAAAATGAAATAATAGTTAGATTCGTATAAATGGGCTCTACTGTGGTGGGCCCAAGTACCGAAAAATTTAATACTCGGCCCAGTAAAACTAATTTGGGGCCCAAAAGCCTATATAGCGTTTCAGTTATGATCGTGGGAGAATTGACGAGCGACGCCAATTGGAAGCAGAGAGGAGAAAATCTGATCGACGCTTAAATCCGTTGTTGGAACAGAGTTTTCCCGAGAAAAATCTGAATAACGGACCGGGAAAACCCTACGACTGTTTTCTGGATCGACTCCTCTTTCTTGTTCGTAGGTACTCTGGTCATTCCCGGAGGAGATGGATGACGAATTGTTGGAATTGCAGCGCCAGTTCGAGTTCGCTCAACAGGCCAAGTCAAGCATCAGATTGTCGGAGCGAAACGTTGTTGAATTGGTCCAGAAGCTCCAGGAGCTTCGCGTCATTGACTTCGATCTGCTTCACACCGTCACCGGGAAAGAGCACATCACTCGAGTTATGATAGACCACGAGTAGGAGTGAGATGCACGCGTCGATTGTGGCGCGTGGGGTGCGGTGACCGAATTGACTTGCGCCTATAAAAGGAGTATCTAAAACGATAAAAAGTGTGGAAGTGTGTACGGAGACAGGAGAGAGACGTGGGACAGTGCCTTCGCGCTGCTTCACACCGTCACCTGGAAAGAGTACATCACTCAGGTTACAGATTTTCTCTCTCTCGAATTGTTCAGTTCATGCATTGATTCTTGTTGAAATGGAGACGAATACGATAACTTTTCTTGATACCTGATAAAATTCTCCGGAAATGACCTAGACCGCTTGATCAAGCTGTTTAGGTCTTGTTTCTTGAAAAAAAATATATTTTTAAGGAACGTGGGAAACTTTTTGTGCATGTTTGTCTTGGTTTGTCGCAGGAGCAATTGAGGAATGAAATTGCTGCCGAGATCGAGAAATTGGGCCGTGTCTCTGTGATTGATCTCGCGGATATGATTGGGGTTGATTTGTATCACGTGGAGAAGCAAGCGCAAGATGTTGTCTCGAATGATCCTGGGTTAATGCTGGTTCAGGGAGAAATTATATCACAAACTTATTGGGATTCAATTGCAGAAGAAATCAACGAGAGGCTTCAAGAATGCAGCCAGATTGCTGTGGCTGAGATTGCTGCTCAGTTACAGGTCGGTTCTGAGTTGGTGCAAGCTGTTTTGGAGCCTCGACTTGGAACTTTGGTAATGTCGATTTTTCCTGTGACTTTGCAGATTTTGTCTCAGTGAAGATGTAATTTTATTTATGCAGAATCTTTTTTTCGAAAAAAAAAATCTTTTAGGTGAAAGCTAGGCTAGAAGGTGGACAGTTATATACACCAGCCTATGTAGCGCGTGTCACTGCTATGGTTCGAGGCTCTGCAAGGGGTGTTTTTGTTCCATCGAATTTGTCTGCATTGTGGACGCCGTTGCAACAGTTGGTACAAGAAATGAATGGATCCAGTGGCATCGCTGTTGAGACTTCGTTTTTCCAATCTATATTCAACAGGTTGTTGAAGGAAGAGGAGATGCTTGGATCACTCCGTGCTGGAACCCATTGGACTCCTAGTGTACGTGAAATGATCCTCTTGCTTTAATTTTGGTTTCTGATGGATTTTATCCTCTTTGACTTACCAGTGCCGGCAGTATAATATATCATTAGCAAAAAGGAAATTTTGCCCATTTTTGCTGCCTCCCCTGTTCTGTTGTTATTCCTCTTTATTTTTTTCTTTTTCTCACCAATGGTTAACAATTCCCTGTGAGATGATGAAAAGAGATGAAATTTGAAAAATGAATAAACATATTGTCAGCGTCAGGAGAATGGAAAAAAAGTCTACTGGGTGTCTAGGGGTTAGCTCGTATTCCTTTGCATGATATGCACACCTTTATAAGATCTAAGATGTCTAGAACCTCTATCAAAGAACAGAGTTTCGTGAAGATTTTTGGTCCACAAATCGTTGGTTAAGCCAAAATTGTATCTCAGTATCTGCAGATGTTGATATGTGTTTCACTTTTTGATGCTATTATTGACAGGCTTTTGCAATTGCTCAAAAGGAATGTGTAGACTCTTTCTTTTCACAGGTATGTCCATCAATTGTCTGATATGTCTTATGTATGTGTCGATAAACTCATCAGTTTGGTGAAGTGAAAAGACTATATTTTCATTTTGTCCTGTATGCTCTTCATTCTTGGTGGTTTATTGGTTCCTTGTTTCCTGCAGAACTCCTTTATTACCTATGAGACCATGCAGAAGCTTGGAATTTCTCAAGCCGTGCAATTCCTTCAGGTATTTTATCATGGAAATTTACCTTCATTTTCTGTAAAAACATATTACCTAGAATACTAGAATGAGTGTCATGTTGCAATTTTTTATTCGTATCTCATTATAATTTGTGATATTTATAGTCCAGATATCCAGAAGGTACACCTTTAGCTGCTGTATTTATTCACCCCTCAATGATTGAGATGCTAGATGCCGCCATCGAGGATGCTGTTGAAAGAAATAGTTGGTGAGCTATATATACTTAGGCTTGGTTGACTTGTGTTGATGGTGAAGCTTTCCTTAATACTTTGTTGTGTGCTCGTTCTGTTACTTAAAATGCCTTGATTTTGGCTTCAGGATCGACTCCCTCGCTGTATTACCTGCATCGTTCACATCACAGGATGCATACAAGATGTTGCTTCTTTGTCCCTCGTTCCAATCAGCTCTCAAGGTGGGAATTTTTTAAGAATTTGTCAATTATTCAATAATGATCACATGAATGAGCTGTAAACTTGTTTTTTTTTTTTTGCAGGCTGACAAGGCACTAATTCTGGGTGAAACCTTCGTTTTAAGCAGTGGTTTCGTCAAGGTATGCTATGAAACAGTACTGAGTGGTGTCTTGTGAGGTGTTTGTCTTTTGGAATTGATATTCTTTGTCCGAAATTTTTATGCCTGGCATACAATCTGCTGATGTTTAGGGCATATATGATCAAATTGAGAAAGAGGCAGAAGCTTTTAGTGCCCAAGCTCCTGCTGCTAGTTTGATTTATCATTCAAGCAAATCTTCTGAGCCAACAGAAACCACGCTTGTTACAGAAAAAGGTTCAAAGAAGAAAAAGGGTAAATCTGCAGGTGCAAAATCAGTTACAATTGAAACTGTTGTAGACGAGGAAGAGGATGCCCGACCAAAATCTCGGAGAAACCAAAAGAAAGGCAAGGATGCATCGTTGTCCCAGATGCCAGTTTCGAAAATGGGAGGCAAGAAAGAGTCAGCTACGGTACAAGAGGCTAATCATGGTATTCCATCAGACGTGTGGATAATGCAAAAGATTACGAACCTTGTCCCTGAGTTTGAAGAACAAGGTATCTTGCAGAACTTTTTTTATGTTTATGTATAACTGTTTGGTTAAGAAGTTAAATGATTATTTGACGAGAGCTATGGTGATGTTTGGCAGGTATTGACAACCTCGAGTCAATTCTTAAACATTTAGCAGATCATATGAGGCCTATGCTTGTAAATTCACTGAAGGAGAGAAGAAAGAAACTCTTCACAGAAAATGCAGATAGAATGAAACGTCTGCTTGATGATCTGCAAAAGAAACTTGATGAGGTTGAAACCATAAAACTGTTTTATCTTCTTCCCCATGCTTCTCATCTTGGTTACATTTTTCACTGATGCTACCCTTGCTGGTACTAGTGTGATAACCTCTTATACTTGTCGATTCTGTCTACTTGTGGCAGTCTTACCTAAATATGCAGCTCTATGAAAAAGCATTGGAGCTGTTTGAAGATGATCAATCAACTTCAGTAAGTTTGTTCAGTCCAATTTGACATAAGAAATTGCTTGTTAAAGAAGAAAGGTTTAACAGTTGTCTTCTTCCTGACCGTAGGTTGTTTTACATAGGCATCTGTTGAGAACGACAGCAGCTTCTATTGCTGACACACTGCTTCATGACTTGGTAAGCTAAAAGTACAGTGTGCAGCCTTGGGCTACATTTAATCGACGATTCGACGGAATGGTTTTAACTGGTTATACATTATTTTTCACCACAGGATATCCACCACAAACTGAAGAATGGTGTTGAAGTTGAAGATTCTAAAGACAGAGATTTGCTTTCGCTTAATTCTTCTGAAAGAACTGCCCTTGTATGGAAATTATGCCTCTAAATCTAGGTTAATAATCTATGGTTGTACTTCTATTCATAAGAAAGCTAATTAGCGCGCAACTCTGTGTGCTTCTTTTTCTTGGTGCAGGCTAAGAATTTCACTGGACCACTTTCAAAAAAGGCCCTTTCATTAGTTGAAGTGTTGGAAGGAAAGGTTAGCAATTTCTTAACAAATAGTTCAATGACATTTATCATCACAGCTGCTTTCATGCTACTTGGTTTGTCTTCGGGTATTGACTTTAAGTGGGTGTTCAGGCTTCGGATTATACCAATGGCTCTCATCTAGAAGGATAATGATTTTCCCTATTTAGCTACGTGGTCATAGAGTTTGTGTTATTGTTTGTGCCTTGCCAGTTGGTCAAATGCTTGCTTCACCAACTTTTTGCTAGCAGGGTTTGTTCCAGTTTGAGGGAGTTTTACTTTGAATAGATTTCGTGTTCTAGTAAAGTTTGCTGATGTGATTATTCGTATTTCAGCGTGTCGACACTTTCATGACTGCCTTCAGAGACATGGCAGAGGAAAGGTAGTGATGTCCACATTTTATAATATGATCGGTTCTCTCGAGCAAATTCATATTGTTCTCATGGGATTTGAACTAAATATTAGTTTCTTATGCTGCAGTGGGTTGGTATTGAAGAAGCTTGACAAAAAACTGGAAAGGACTCTCTTACATTCATACCGTAAGGTGCGTGTGTATGTGGTGGTTTTCACATCATAAAATCCAACGGTTTGTTTTGTGTTAATCTCTCATCTCATGATTATTTTGTTCCCTCGAGAATTTAATATTGGATGCGACATTGTTAAATCAGGATTTGATATCTCAAGTTTCTACGGAGTCGGACCCTGTTGTACTTCTCGCAAAAGTTGTCTCTCTGCTTTATATTCAGGTATCTGCCTCAATGCTTATTTTTTTTTTTTATATACCATCCTGCAAGCTTGCGTTCGGAATTCACAATACAGTCGGAAAACGTGGTTACAGGTTTATAATAAAGCTTTACAAGCCCCTGGTAGAGCTATTGCAGCTGCCATTTCACGTCTAAAGGTATATTTATTATTGCGTCTGTTGTGATTTACTCTTCCAATTGCTTGGCCACGTAGCTTGAAGTTTATCTGTTTGATGTAATGGCCCAACTAATTAAATTGCTAGGACATACATTTTGGCCGATACAATACAATATCTCTAACTATACATAATCAGGATGCGGAATCATGAAGGGCTATATAAGCTTATTCGACGAGAGCCTTGATAGGTTAATTTCGGACGAATCATGTCTGGTTACGCAGTATTTAGGTTTTTATTGTCTGATTCATGTATGGAGGTTTTGCTTTCACGGGAGAACTTGTGTCCAATTTTTTACCCTGAAACAAAATTTACCGCTAACTGTGTGTTGCTCTTTCCGTTTTCTTGGTTCTTTTTCTTCTTCTTATTTTGCTGAACTCCGATCCGTTTGGTGTCGCGGTTATTGCAGGATAAACTAGATGAATCGGCGTACAAGACGCTGACAGATTACCAAACAGCAACAGTTACGCTTTTGGCTCTAATGTCGGCTTCGACCGGCGGCGAGGTTAGTGTCCTTTGGCGAATGCCTCTCTCTCTCGCTCTCTCTTCACAGGAAGATTTCTGCGAGCAAATCCGGAATCTTAATGGGGGGGCTGAATGTGTGAATACATGATGAATCAGGAGGATAACTGTACGGGAGACAGGATTCTGAGCAAGAGGGAGTTCCTGGAGAGCCAAATGCCCCAACTCAAAAGCCTCGTCCTCGGCAACTCACATCCCTCTTCCTAACCAAAAACCAAACAGGTTTAGTATTTACTGCTCTCCCGTCTCCTGACGTGCAATATCCCAGGATGAACTTCTTCTTTTTTTGTTTGTTAGGTCTCTATACTTGTCGTTCGCATACAGATTTCGGATGAGCATGAGACACTAGAATACATGTACTGTTTTAATGGTCATGCACCTCCATGTTACTTCTTTAGATGTCTCTCTTTTCTCACACTTTCATTCGGCTCGGTCCGGTTACTAGACTGAGAGAAGCGTACTGGGACAAAGCCCAATCAATCGGATTCGGAACCGATCTCCGAAACCGGGTTTGCTTGTTTGGTCTTTGGATCAGTAGGGTGTCAATGATGCTCATCCTACCAAACGGCGTGACTTCTTCTTAAAAGTTCTTTATTGATACACAACAAGATTTTATAGATCCACGTTCATGCTTACAGGTTTAAGTACGACACTACACAAAACACAGACAGACAAAACATCACCGACCCTTATTATTTCACACTGACCACGTACACACCATCTTCTTCTTCTTCTTCTTCTTCTTCTTCTTCTTCTTCTTCTTCTTTTGTCTGAATCAGGCAGGACATCAACCGGAGATGGCGATGGATTTGACCTGTGACTTCTTCTCCTCCGGCACCTTGGGAACAGTCACGGTCAGGACGCCGTTCTCCATCGAAGCCTTGATCTCCTCCATCCTCGCATTCTCCGGCAACCTGAACCTCCTCGTGAACTTCCCACTCGCCCTCTCCACTCGGTGCCATGTGTCATCCTTCTCCTCCTTCTCCCTGTTCCTCTCCCCGCTTATCTGCAGTATATTCCCATCCTCAACCTCCACCTTCACCTCCTCCTTCTTCAGCCCCGGCATGTCCGCCTTGAACACGTGCGCCTCCGGGGTCTCCCTCCAGTCCACCCTCGCGCTCGCAAACGCAGATACCTCGCGACTCGACTGCGGCGCCGACGACGTCAAGAACCCCTCCAACGGATCCCACAAGTCCATCGAGAACGGGTCGAACACGTTCGTTCTTCTCCCTCCGAAAACGCTCGGAATCAGAGCCATCTTCTTAGCTTGCTACCGAGAGAGATCACCGATGCTTTTCGCGTTTCCTTTGCTTTGTTTTTGATTCTCGTGTCTTGATGTTACGAATTAGACCCAGCCCCATATATATATAGAGAGAGAGAGAGAGGAAGAGAGAGAAAGTTCCGTAAGTTTCTTGCGCGTTCTCGGCTCTTTCTATAACCTTCGTTTCAAGTCTAGAACTCTTTATCCACTACTAATTTCAATTTAAAATATATATGGGCTGACAACTATCTGATTTATGCGGGTCCAAAAGCCCAATAACTTATAAGCCCATATGATTGAAATGAGATATCTTGATGCGGAGAAAGTATCCCACGCGCAGGATAAGCGCGTTATGAAAACGCGCCTGATTTGTGTGGCCTGTAATCCAGCGAAATCGCGGTTTTGCAGAATGCAAATCCAGGCGCGTGAGGTTAATCTTATTCCGTTACGGATTTCAAGTTATTTTAGAATTTGTCAAAATTCAAAGTATTTTGTAAATTTTAAGCGCCCAAGTCTTTGTCGAAACTCTTCAAGATAACAGAATCATAAGATTTTGATCTTCCTACATTTTTTACTTGACAATTTCCATAAAAAAAATTCTTAAGTAACTAAACATGTATAATGCGTATTAATTTTAATAATGGTAGTTGTTTGATATAATCAATAACACTCAATTTTAAAAAATTATATAAATCGTCAAATTAAATACCAAATTTTAAGAAAACTATCATCTGCTCATCCGACTGTTCTTGCGCATTCAAGAACATTCCGTGTCGGAACGACATGCATTCCATAGGCCAACGCGCAAACGGCTTGCCGTTTTTCTACCATGTAAGTATGCTGTCATTGTTAGGCCATAATATTGATTTGGGCCAAAAAAAATTATATCTTCGCCAAGTGAGTCATATTGAGCTGTAATTGAAACCCATATACGGTAATGGGCCTCTAAGCCCATGTGTGACACGTGCCAGTGTGTTTTTGAATTAATAAGTCGTGTCGTGTGTAGTCAAATTCGCTTACTATCACAATATTCATATTATATGATAATTTTTGTGCCGGAAAACTAGCATATGCCCATCAAGTCAATTTATAATATTTCCATCAATTTTACCCTTGTCATTTTAAATAATAAAAAAAATAAGGTTACCCATATATACGCACACACACACACAAAATAATGATTTAGTATTCTTATAAAATTATTAGTTTGAAAAAACAGAAAAATAACTATAGAAACCCGAATAAAAAAACAAATCTGTCCGAGTGGTACATATGTGTGTGTGTGTGTATATATGTGATGCGACGGCTAATGAGGATGGCCATGCACCACGTAAGAGTCGTTGACACCGATCGGATTGTCGATGTCGGTCATGCTCTGTTCATTCGCGCTTTGACTTGCCACGTGGACTGCTCCCGTTCCATGTGGACGCACCTTCTTCGATCCCTCCACTAGCTCCTATACGCCACACAACAATCTTTAAATCTTGGCAGGGGAACTTAAAAATTCCTCAATTTGTATTTTGGAGTAATATTAATTCTTAAATTTGTAGAGATGTCTATTAATTCCCAAACTTGTAAAATTGAACACGTTAAATTCTGAACTTGTTAAACGGTTCCATAATCATCCATAATATTATTTGGTAAAAAAAAAGAGTTGATCGATCCGACGTGGCGGATATTTTCTGAATTGGCTCACCACGTCATACACCACGTCGGATCGGTCAACTCGTTTTTTTGACCAAATAATGCTATGCACGATTATGGAACCGTTTAACAAGTTCAGGATTTAACGTGTTCAATTTTGCAAGTTTGGGAATTAATAGACACCTCTACAAGTTTAGGAATTAATATTACTCCAAAATACAAGTTCAGAAATTTTTAGGGTTTTTTCCCTAACCTAAGATATGCATATATATATATATATATATATATATATATATATTGTTCATTCAAGTTAATAAGAAATGAGATTTTTTTATACGTAAAAAATACCTGAAATTTTCTTAACTTGTAATTTGGTGGAATATTAATTTCTGAACTTGCAGAGATGTCTATTAATTCCCGAACTTACAAAATTGAACATGGTAATTACTAAACTTGTTATATAGTTCCATAATCGTCCTTAGTGTTAATTGGTCAAAAAAACGCATTGACCGATCCGACGTGGCGCATGACGTGTCGAGTTAACTCAGAAAATTGATGCCACGTATGCAATTTCCGGTTTTTCGATAAACCGTGTTTAATCGAACCGATTGAATAGTAAACCGAGATATGCGACCGCTGCTTGAGCCGTCGACTAGACCGGTTCGATTAAACACGGTTTTTCTTGCCGGCAAACCCATTGATGATGGCACATTTCCCCGAAGGTTTTGTTCGTTATTTGGCCACTCACTCTGACGCTCGTTCGTGCAAGAAGTAGAAAAGACACCGGAGATTTTAACGAGTTCGGTTACCGAGATAAATCTCGGACCTACATCTCGACCGGACGGTGCCGACGAATCCACTAGAAGAACCAAGAGAAACCAACAACCGGCGACCTCCATAAACACCGGAGGTTCACTCCAAGAAAGAATCGGAAAAACATGACAGCCCTTGAGATACAACTGATGGATATGATGCTCTAGTATGATCATACGATATGAGAACCATGTATGATACGATATATTTATTGGATGAATGTATCGTTTGTTCATTATTTATTTTGCATATTTGATAAATAATGACATCCATGGACCATTATGAATGATCCTAAATTCCTTTGTCGATTTTCATTGTGGGAGCAATGATGAATTAAGACTAACATGAGGCGTGATGGATGATCATGGTGATGATCATGTGTATTGGATACGGATCACGGTCACGAGTACTTGTTTGGAACAAGTGACTGGATGACTCGCGTGAGATTGTCGATTGGATTTTATCCATGACTTGAATCTCACTTGATGGTTCACTTTAGATCCTCAGACCTGAGATATCTATTGTATCCATCATGACGAGTAATGTACTTTGATTGCATCAAACATCGTCTTTAACCGGATGATTATAAAGGCGTGGCTCGGATACATTACGAATCATGTAGTGGATAGTAGATAGTCAAGATGAAACTTTGTCCCTCTCGAAAGAGAGAGATACCGCTTGGGCCCGTCGTAAGAGTGAGACTGTAGAAATGTGTGGTCGCACTATAGATAAATGTCATCTATCTCTTACAGTCTACTCGAGATATGACAAAGCATTCGAACTATGAGTTCGATTATGATATCGTGAGACAAAGAGAATCATCGTTACAACTTCTCTGGCTTTTCGGTTAGACGACATCTAACTCTTTCCGATACGGGTAATCATAATGTCTTGCTAGAGACCGCTTATGATTTGTAAAGCGAGATTGGATCTCGCGTTTACTGCCGTATTCGAAGGAGCCTAAAGGGTCACATACATATGGGATGGACGTGTATGGACGGGATCGAACGAACGAGAAAAATCGGATTTTTCTCCGTCTTTGAGGCCTAGTCCGGAGCTGACCAGGAGTTGGTAAGCCGGACCAGACAGAGTTGGGAGAAACATAATAATTGGTCGAAAAATTAGTCTGGTCCGGAGCTGACCAAATGTTGGTTCGGCGGACCAGACCAGTCAGGCTAAGCGTTTTCGCGTTAGCTCGGAGTTCGGCTGGTCCGGCGAACCGAAATCTTGGTCCGCCGGACCAACAAGTCAGGCGGACTGAGGGCACGGTCCGGAGTTCGGCTGGTCCGGCGGACCAAGTTTCTGGTCCGCCGGATCGCGAAAATATCGGACTGTCGGCAGTGAAATGGTCTTGGTCCGCCTGACCAAATGTTGATCAGCTCCGGACCAAGAACCTGACCAAACTATTCCGCGAGTTTTGCGTGCTTGGTCCGGCGGACCAAACGTTGGTCAGCCCCGGACCAAGCGTCAGAAACCCAAAGTGCGTCTTTTCTTCCCCTTTTCTTGGTGGGAAGCAGGTGAGACGAACTAAGACTCTCTCTCAATCATTCTCAAACATAAGGTAAGGTTTAGAGAGAGAGAGAAACTCTCCCAAGTGTTCTTGAACACTCACACAAGAGATTTGATCTCTTCAAACTCTAGCAAGCTAGTTCCCAAGTGTTGGAAACCATCCCAAGGGTGTGGACTACTCAAGAGGATGTTGGCTCTTTCAACACCTAGGTTGTGATCATCTAACCGCATCAAGATTTTGAATCAAAGTTTAGATTTCTCTCCTCAAGAAGTTTTTCATCGAAAGATTGGTCCGTGGACGGTTCAAAATCGTTTTGAACGCCAATTCCGCTGCGTAAGTCCGCGGACCAGATCCTAGCACTGTTTTGAACCGGCGGTCTAGGATCCCGTGTAGTGATGTCAAAGGAGCCAGCTCGGCCCAGCTCGGACCAGCTCATCACGAGCCAGCTCGTTTTCAGCCCAGCTCGTTAAGCCCGTTTATATTCGGGCCAAGAAAATTCTGGCTCGGCCCAAGTCGCTCTAACTCGCGAGCTAGCTCGCGAGCCAGAACCAAATTTATCTATATCCCTTCAAAAACATCTGAAATTATATACTACTATATCCAAAAGATACACCAACATAAAAAGAACATATCCTAAACCATAATGTATGTCTGAAATCATAAAATCATGTCCAAATCATAATCCATATCCAAAATCATAATCTATCCATGTCCAAAAATATAAAACCTTGTCTAAATCAGAATACCAATTACCAACCAACATAACAATTTCAAGTTTCAACATATGACAAAAGAACATTCACCAACCAAGTCACCAACCATCCAACAACAATATATCGTGCATTCAATTCAGATTTGTTGCATCATCACTTCCACCTCCATTGTCGCCTTGATTTCCACTTGCATTGTTGACAACTTCAACACCAAAAAGATATGTTAGTAACTTACATAATTATATTGAATAAATCAAAACAGAAGAATAAATATAAATGTTTACCCGTTAATTCTGAAAAACCTTTATACCAAGACCTAGCACATATTAACGATTGCACACTTGAAGGGAGAAGTTGGTTCCTATACTTGTTCAAGATACGGGAACCGATACTAAATGATGATTCTGAAGCCACCGTGGTAATGGGAATGCTTAAAATATCAGCGGCCATAAGAGCAACATCGGGCATCCGATGTCTATTATCTCTCCAATATCCCAAAACATCCAAATCATGAAAATCCACCACTCTCAATCTTTCTTCATCCAAATAAATGTCCAAATAGGATCTTTCCCTTTCTCCTTCAATATCGGGATCATCCAAATCAAAGTAATCCTATAAATTTAAAAAGAACTGTTAGAAAAAGTTCAAATTAAAAACTATTATAAAAATACATATGTAAGATACTTACATCAAGTATATCAATCATAGAAACAGAGCGTGATGAACTTGCATTTGGAGTAGTGACATTACGAGATGAACTTGCGTTTGTTGTTGTAGTAAGTTTGTCACTTACAATAGTTTGATATTCTTTGTACAACATGTACAACTTTGTCTTGAGAAATTCTAACTTCTCATTTGCACTCTCTCCGTCAAGCTCATTCCAACAACGCCTCAAGAATTGTAACTTGAATCTCGGATCAACTATGGCACCCATAGCAAGTATAACGCTGTAATGCTCCCAATATTTGTTGAACTTGTCTAGCATTCTCAAACTCATCATTCTAATATGATCATCGCTACTAGCCACATTCTTCTTCAGCAACTTTTCAATCTTAAAAATCTGTCCAAAATAAAGATTTGAGGTACAATAAGTTGAACCAGACATCAAGACCGTGATCTTGTAAAAAGGCTGTAGTAGCTCACATATTCTTTCCGCTCTACCCCATTCTTCACTCGAAGGACAATGCTTATAACCTTTATCAATCACTTTCAATCTAGCAAAGGCTCGTTGATACTTTAATGCCTTCTCAAGCATAATAAACGCAGAGTTCCATCTAGTAGGTACATCCGTAGTCAAGACAGCACTACCACCACCTTCTATGCAACTCTCAAAAACATCCATCCTTCCTTTTGAAGCTTTCACATACCTTACACTATCTCTAATTTTAGATACAGCATCACCAAGTGTCTTTAAACCATCTTGCACAATGAGATTAAGTATATGTGCACAGCATCTTATGTGGAAGAATTCACCATCACACAATAAATTGTTATCTAAGCAAAGCCTCTCTTTCAAAATCTCTTGGCAACAATCATTTGCCGAAGCATTATCTAACGTAATGGTGAAAATCTTCTTCTCTATCCCCCATTCCTTCAGTAAATCATGAATCTTAGTAGCTAACGCTTCACCGGTATGTGGATGAGGCAAATCTATGAAAGACAAAATCTTGCTGGTCAACTTCCAATCTTCATCAACATAATGAGCCGTCAAACATATATATCCTACAGTATCGATGCCCGTCCAACAATCCGAGGTCAAAGATATCCTACTTGGAATCTTTTCCAAATCAGATTTCATTCTTTCTTTGCCATCTAAATACAATTGTTCAACCCGAGTAGCCATAGTATTTCTACCACAAAACTTAAAATCGGGAACCATATAGTTGATCCAATCTCTTAAACCATCATACTCCACAAAAGTAAAAGGAAGGTCATGAGTTACGATGAACTTTGTTAACTTTTCCTCGGCTATTTTCTGATTCCACTTCTTCGTTATTCTAACATTTCCCTCGGCATCCCTAATCACAGACCTCAAATCCAAACACAACGGCTTCTTACGACATAAATGCTCTACATGTCTTTTCATAGTAGAAGTTCCATGTGCATCATGCCTCTGGGTATATGTTTGTTTGCAATGATCACATTGAACCTGTGTTTCACTAATCCTTGTAAAATGATTCCACACTTCAGATGTTAATTTTCTTCGCCTCTTTCTAGAACTTACAGTTGCTTGACTATCCCCAATTACCGTATTCTGAGTCTCTTCTTGTTGTGTTGTATCCATCTCTTTACTTCCATCCAAATCTTCCCTTGAATCCATCTGCAATAATAAATCCATACGTTACAGATTATATGCATACATTATATGAACATACACATACAGATTGTAAATATTGTACACAGATTATAAACATACAATATATCAACATACACACTCAAGATAGACGCAATCGATGAATCATGAAAAGAAGCAGAAACATTCAAGACAGAACAACAAACAAACATGAATTATGAACTAACAGAAACATTCGAGAGACAATCAAAATCGATGGTGAAAGAGAGAGTATGAGTCGGACCTGAGCGAGTCGAAATCGCTGGCGAAAGAGACTGGCAGAGCTCGATGGGTCGAGAGAGGCGAGAGCTCGACAGTTCGGGAGTGAGCGAGACCGAGAGGGGGGAGCGAGAGACAGATCTCGACAGTCCGAGAGTCCGAGAGTGAGCGAGACCGAGAGAGAGAGGCAGGATCGAGACCGAGACTGGTGACAGCGATCTCGGCGAGCAGCAACCGGCGAGAATCCGAGATTGAGAGTGAGAGAGAAGCAAGAAAAAAAAAAGTCTGCGAAACTGAGAGAGAGAGGAGGGAGGAAGCGGGCAAACATAACAAAAGAGGTTAAAATCTAAAACCCTAATTTTTTTTTTTTGAGATCACGAGCTAGCTCGTGAGCGGCCCGAGCCAGCTCGTCTAGGCTCGGCTCGTCACGAGCCGGCTCGTTCAGCTCGTTTATTATTCGGGTTCAAATTTCTTTGGCTCGGCTCGGTCATAAAGGAGCTAACCGGGAGCCGGCTCACGAGTTCGGCTCCTTTTGACATCCCTAATCCCGTGTGACCCAACAACAACTGAGAACCAGAAGGCTCTTACCAAGACCTTCAATCTCACCTCTCTCCTTGGCCGTCTCCGAGCTCCGGCGTCGCCGAGGCTCCTCCATCTCCGAGATCTCTTTCTTTCTCCCTCACGATCGCCTCTGCGATCGCATCTCCCTTTATCTCCCTCGAGCACCGTGCATCGTCGAATAACACCAAATAGGGTATTAACCCTAAATCACAAAACGCCTCGTTTTGAATAAGAGACCGAAGCCTCCTTCTCAAGGAGAGGATTCTATTTCTCCGCCAATGAGCCTTAAGACCCAACTCCCATGTTATTGAAAAACCAGGAATTGCATACATGAAATCAATTTTCTGAGTTGGTTCGACACGTCACGCGCTACGTCGGATCGGTCAACGTATTTTTTTTGTCCAATTAACGCTGATGACGATTATAAAACTGTTTAACAAGTTTAGTAATTAGCATGTTCAATTTTGCAAGTTTGGAAATTAATTGTCACCTCTGCAAAATCAGTAATTAATATTGCACCAAATTACAAATTCAAAAAATTTCTGATATTTTTTAAATTTAATATACGAATAATTGTCCAAAACAAACCTTCAGATCCGTCGTTATTCTTGCCTCCTCCTCCGCCGCTTGAAGTAGAATCGCTTATGGCATAGAGCTCCAAAGCATTGATGAATGGAGGCAAACTCGAACCGGCATTTGACTCGAGCAAGAGCTCAGTATTTGAACTAGCCAACACGTCTCTCACGACCACCTGCGTTGCTTTCCCGAACTCCGGTTTGACTGGACCTAAACCCACTTGCTTGCCGCCGAATAAAATGTTGAACGAACGTTTCAGTGACTGTCCTATGCTCCGTGGCTCCGAGAAATATATGTCCAAGTAAACAGGTATTCCCCTTAGTGGCAGAGTCGGGTCGACGAGTTTTATGTATTTGGCGGACCAACCCGTCCTTAGAACTATCTCTGGTGGCTTGTTCGGTGCACCTGACACGTCTATCGTTGAGGTCGTACTCGTTAGTACGGCTAACGAGAAGTCCCAAGGTGGTATGAGCCATATCATACTGTAAGCCGTAAGGGTCCGAAGGGTAGCTGAAGAAATATGCGGTTTTTGAGGTTAGATGAAATTCAGTAAACCGGATCAAGACCGAACCTACCAAACCAAAACTTGAATTTATCCAATAAATTATATAATATATCACCAAGATTAAAGTGTAAAAAACATTGAAATTCTGAATTTAACATGCTCTTGATTCAAGAGCGAGTCAAATAAACCGTAAAGATTATATATCTGTCTCCATTTTCATAATGGATTCCGTCGTTTCAGAAACGTAACCGGATTATGTCAACTAGATCAACACGTAAATGTAAAATTGTGGATCTCACAAAAATGAGACTAATAAATTTGAAAATAGTTGCGTGGTCTAAAGAATATAACCCAAAATGAAAAAAGAAAAAGAAAAAAAAGAAAAAAAAATATTTCATCCGTGGGAAGCATTTCTGGTCGCTCCGAGAACGTGGGAAGGGAAGTTGGGCATGGCACAAGCTGCTGAAGCTTCGGCAAACAACCAGATCTCTTCTTCGTTGTCGGGTGGGCAATGGGGAAACATGTATGTTTTGGTATGACTCATGGCTTCCTCTTGGTTCCCTTATCTTGGTGACAAGTTCAATGGGCCCTAGATTGCTTGGCGTTCCTCTGGCTTCGACGGTTGCAGAGGCGACCTCGTCCGATGGTTGGCTCCTCCACCCGGCGCGATCGGGGAAACATGTATGTTTTGGTATGACTCATGGCTTCCTCTTGGTTCCCTTATCTTGGTGACAAGTTCAATGGGCCCTAGATTGCTTGGCGTTCCTCTGGCTTCGACGGTTGCAGAGGCGACCTCGTCCGATGGTTGGCTCCTCCACCCGGCGCGATCGGACGTTGCTGTATCTATTCACCAAGCCCTTATTGCTCACCCTCTTCCGAGAGATAGTAGCAGCCCTGATCGGTTCTATTGGTCGGGAATGCAACTGGACTCTCAACTACCGCCGTTTTCCACGAAGTCTACATGGTTGACACTTTACCCGGCGCCACCCCGTGTTCCGTGGAAGAATGTAGTCTGGTTTGCTCGTTCTGTCCCTAAACATTCCTTCATGACATGGCTTGTGGTTAGGAACAGGATCCCAACACGTGATAGGATGAATGCTTGGGGGATTAACACACCGACTTATTGCGCCTTATGTGGTGACGAGGATGAAACTGTTTCTCATCTTTTCTTTCGATGCTCCTACTCTGACCATATATGGCCAGGTGTTTTGAATCACTCGTCGTTCTCTACGTCGGGGCACCATTGCTTGGAGGAAACTCTGTTGTGGTTGAACTCTTGTGTATGTCCAAGGTCTGTCAAGTATATGATTTTACTTCTTTTCCAGACATCTATATACATGATATGGACGGAAAGGAACTCGAGAATCCACCGATCTGAGTCTCGGCCAGCTGAGGTGACTCGTAAGGACGTTATTCGGTTCACTCGACGGAAGCTTTCCTCGGTTTAGGCCGATTTATCACCTCCCGCTGCAGGGGATACTATCATGTCTTTTTGGTTCCGTAACTTTGATCCTTTATGATGTTTGGCTCCTGAACTTTTGGCTTATTAGGCTGATGTAACTTAAAGTCTCTTCGTTGTATCTCAACAGTTGTATTTAATAGAATTTACCGTTTACCAAAAAAAAAAATCAAATTCCGCCCGTGGTTAAAATGGAAAAAATACAAAAATGGTATCTACATATAATCATTTTGTTTTACATTTTTAATAGATCATATAAAATAAATCTAATTAAAAAAAATTATTATACATGTCTAAAATGTGATGTAGCGTTGGTCATTTAGGTTATTGAAAACAATCTAACATAAAAAAAAAACTGTTTTTGAAAAAAGAATATCAAAGGGATAATAACATTCACCGATCCATTAATACGTACATTAATTTCGATTGAAGAAGTAGTCCTAGTATGCATACCTTACAAGAACATTGGCACCGTACGCAAATCTTCGTTTGAGGATCAATCCCTTGTTCGGACCAAGATCGCCGTGCATGTCGTCATCCAGGCCTATAACTTCGATAGACGATATAAAAGGATTTAGAATGGGAGACGTGCGAACAAGACAAACGCTCGAATGTCTCGGTGTTTTCCGGAACAAATATAACCTCCGAGAAGTAGTAATTCTCGAGAAACAAAGATATTACGATGGTGACTCGGTGTTTTCCGCCGTAAACAACGTCGAATGTCGGCGACAAGAATAGGCCGTCGTAGTTGCCGTAGAAGAACGTCGTTCTCATGAGGATTTTCGCGCCTTTTTTGACCAGAATGTCGGAGTAACAGTTGCTTTCTCCGGTCGGAGAGTGCTGAGTGTACTTTTCGAGACGGTGGCGGAAACCTTGAAAGAGTCGCCGGTCGAGATGAAGCCTTTGTCCCCGACCCATTTTACGCCGTTGTCGTCTACATAGGAGCCTGATGTTCCACAGTCGATGCTTATGTCTGAAGGAAATATTCATGTTTTCACCAAAAAAATATTCATGTTCATGCATAAGTACGTATACGTACGTCATGGTAATGAAGAAATAAAAGCTTTGTTTTGTGAAATCGAAAAATGTGTTACGTTAAATGTAAATGTGTGATTAATAATAATGTAATTTGTAACTACTCACTATCGGCGAGAGATGGGATGATGATGATGATGATGATGATGGTGGTGGATATTGAGAGTAGGAGAAGAAGAAAAGTGTAAGCAGCCATGGCCGATTCTTCTCCGACACCATTTGCGTACTACACGCATGAACTTGTGTGTATATATATATATATATATGTACTGTTGATTGATATATTTATTGCCATTTGGGAATTTGTACATTCCTTAATTAGACCTTTCTATTGTTCCGCGATTCGTTCAAACTATATATATTTCTATTGTAACATGCTCTAGACATCCAGGCAATTGAAATTATTGTGTGTGCGCATGTGTATGTATATGTGTGTGTATATATAATGTATCAGAATTTAAAGAATAATAATAACAGAAAATGCGTTATAAAATTAGATGGTGGGTAATAGGCTTTCACGTTTTGTCGTTTGTGAAATGTGAAACCGTAATTCTCTCGCTAATCAATAATTTTTATGCAGATGTTAATTATCTGCAACGTTATATCTTCTTTTCAAATTATAACTAAAAAATCATTCAATCTATATATAAAATATTATACTGTTTTGTACTTTGAATTTTGTTATCTCATGTCGTAAACACGTTTAAAATTAATTTTACTATTACAACATTGTGTAATCCCTGGATTACCATAAACATTTATACACTTGTTAAATGTATGACTCATTTTCCTCCAACGTGGAGAGGGATTAGCAAGTGGACCATATATATATATATATATACACGCGGCAGGACAGTGGTGCATTTGGAGCCACAATACAATTGATACCGTGGACTTCATCGATATGTAATATTTGAGGGTATATTCCGGTTTTATTGTATTTTAATTTATAGAAACTATGTGTTGGTAAGTGATGGTTTATAATAGCAATTAAAAACTCATTTTAGTTGGTATATTATACTACATAAATTAAACACTATATATTTTAGTTGGCATATATATCTCCACTTGTTTTATTTATCAGTATTTATTTAGATAACCCTATTGATATATATATTTTTTTCTAAGTCAACGGATTTTGCAAGGGAGACGCCGAATTTAATCATTTAGTCAATGGCAATTTTTTGCTGTCCATTAGAACAGTTAAAACATAAACTTATCGCCGCTGACTAATAATTATTTACATTTATTACGAAAATGGTAGATCAAGACGAGGATGATATATCGAAATTAATTTTTCTTCTTATTGTATTCCAATTATATATTATATATATATGTATATTCTTATACGAAATTTTTTTTTTGTTTTAAGGTGTCCGGTGTTTCATTTTCTATTAGATATAACCTCAATTACTTTTTGGACCTCATATCAATCGATCAAATTAATTTAATCAGACATGATATTACAATCATGTCATGAAGGGAAAAAAAAAACATAAAAGCAAAATACTAGAATTCATGCATGCATGATGCATGCAATTACGCATAAACGAGATTGGCTATCCCGGGTGACGGAGATCATCGTTCGCCACGTACGAATAGTTCGCACCGATCAGGTCCTCGATGTCGTTCATGTCGACCTCGTTCGTCGGATGGTTACCGCCGTTTTGCAATCCCCCTTGCCCAACTAGAGGAGTTGCTCCTGTCCCTCCACCTGCCAATAAAACATCAATTTCATTTATATTTGTATTATTCCAAACCCTAATTACAATATCGAATATTGGACCGAATGGAATATTGGATAAAACATTTTTATTTATTAATCAAGATTTTGCAAAACGTGGTTTACCTGCGACTGGAACTGCGACCGCAGGTTGTTGTGGCCTCGGCGTTGGTTTACGTTTCTTTACGAAGAAAAACCCAAACAAAGCCGAGAGAAGAGCAAACACCGATCCGAGTGTAACCCCCGCTACGAGGCCTGCATTGTTCTTCTTCTTCTTGGTCGGTCCATTGCTCGACCCACCTATACATACATGGATATGATCTTATTAAAGATGTATGTATACTTTTCAACAACGTTTTTTCCATTAATATGTCCGAACGAATTATATCACAGAATCTTGAGAAAATGGATGACCACAAACCTCCCACTATATTGTTTCCTCCTGCTCTGCTTCCTTTGTTCGTGCCACTCGAACCTTAATTTAGATCAACAAAGAAAGAGTTTGAAGATTTATATAAAAAAAATTATATATCGCACATAGAATAGTTCAACTAATATGATCGTGACAGAAAGGTCACATATCGTCGCCATCGGTTATACTAGGTTAATATATACTTTATGCCATCGAATTTTTTTGTAAGATCTGGGTTATTCCTTGAATAAAACTCTCTCTATATATATTTAATTACGATAATATATATCTTTATAATAATATATAATAACAAACCTTCAGATCCACCTTTTTGCCCTGCGCCTCCATCTGTGCCCGATCCTCCTCCTCCTCCTCCTCCTCCACTTTGGCTGCCACTTATTGAATAGTACTCCAAGGCATTGATGAGAGGCGGCAGAGTCGAGTCACCGGTGGATCGAAACACGAGCTGAGAAGCCGAGCTAAGCACTACGCCTCTCACGACCACTTGCGTCGCTTTCCCGAACACAGGCACGACCGGGCCCGAACCCACTTGCTTGTCGTCGGCGTAAATGTTGAACGATCGTTTCTCGTTCGGACCAAGATTCTGGGTCTCGGAGAAGTACATCGCTAGGTACACCGGAATTCCGGCGCTGGGGAGAGTGTCGTCGGAGAGTGTTAGGCCATCGGCCGACCAAGCTGTCCCCATAACAATCTCCGGCGGCTTGTTCTTGGCCGTGGATGTGTCTATCGATGCTGCGGTGGTCGAGAGCTCGGTAATTAAAAAGTTGGACGGTGGTGCAACCCATAGTCTACTGTAAGGATCCAATGGATAGCTGAAAAACAATTGCAAGAAGGGGAATTAAATGTTATCGTAAATCAAAACGGAGACGAATCAGACCGGAAAATTGCAAGAAACCGGAAAAAATGCTATCCGAATCAAAATCGAACAGAACAAAACTGCAAGAACAGAACAAAAGGATCATGCATGGCTCGGCTTAACATGTAGACATCAACCAAGGTATTCTGGTTCAGAAGTTTTGATTATGTGTTATATAAATTGCAGATTTATGTGTTATATAAATCTAAATAGTAAGGAATTATTTACACTTTTTTTCATATGGTAAATGTACCTTATAAGTCCTTTAGCGCCATACGCGAATCTTTGTCGGACAATGAAACCTTCGTCCGTACCAAGATCACTGTACATGCCAGCGTCCAAGCTCACAACTTCAATGGCGGATATGAAAGGGTTGTCCGCCTGAGATGTACGGACAAGACAGACACTGATGTTCCCGCTGTCGGGGACAAATATAACCTCCGAGAAAGTGTAGTCCCCGTCAATCAACGAAGTGGTGACCGTGTCGCGGTGTTTTTCGGCGTAGACGACGTCGAAAGTCGGCGAGGAGAACTTTCCGTC
Organism: Tarenaya hassleriana; assembly: GCF_000463585.1. Classification (NCBI taxonomy): domain Eukaryota; kingdom Viridiplantae; phylum Streptophyta; class Magnoliopsida; order Brassicales; family Cleomaceae; genus Tarenaya; species Tarenaya hassleriana. The sequence goes on along the minus strand of NW_010968505.1, from coordinate 4,081,824 downwards.
GTAGTTACTGTAGTAGAACGTCGTCCTCACGAGGATTTTCCCGCCGGTTTTGACCGGAACGTTGGAGTAACAGTTGGATTGACCGGTCGGAAAGTACCGTAAAGTGGTTAGGGCTTTGGAAACGGTGTCCGTTATGGAATCCGGAACCTTGGCAGTCTGGCCGGCGGTGATGAAGCCTTGGTCGCCGACCCATGTAACGTTATTGTCGTCCACGTATGAACCGGTGGTTCCACAGTCGATGCTTATGTCTGAAATCTCCAAAGTTAGTGAAGATTAATTATCAAAAGGGAATTTCAGAAACTATATATGAGAGATTTGATTACAATAAACGTAAGATAAATAGATATTAATGATTATAGCTTGTGATTACTCACTGTCCGCGAGAGAAATGGCGGAAAGAGAGAGTAGAAGAACAAGGAGAAGAAGAAGAAGCCGAGTTGAAGCAGCCATGGTTGTGAACTGTCTGATCATCGTTAGTTGATTTGCGATTGTTATCTACATATATACACGCGCATGAATTTATATATGTGTGTGTATATATATCGTGCATGCATACACTTGCATAGTTGCATTTTTTTAATAACTTTATACGCGTATTTATTAATAATTTTGTTCTCTTAGGTACTCTAAAGGGGAGGTTCTGAATGGGGAAGCGAATTTCCTTTTGAATTATTTATTTTTGGGCCTTAATTTATATCATGTGTATATATATATATATATAGGCGGGTGTGTCTGGCATTTCATAATAGAAATTAAATGTTCACAACTATTCATTGTAGACAGAATCCATGGTCTTAATTATTAGTTGATCCACTCGAAGTTTATTGTAATTCCAAGCAAATCGTGTGAAAAACAAATTGACTTTGACTGATATGTCAACTTGTAGTTATTATCTGTAATTTCATTAAATGTTAGTTAATATAATGTGATGGGCTGTACATGTTTTGGTTCACAATTACAATTGGAAGATTTTGTCAAAAGTCAAAGTCTTCGGAATTATTCGGCGCAGCTTTATTATGTCAACGGCTCTGGTCCATTATGATTATCTCTTTACATGTGCACTGCCACCGTATATATATATATATATATATATATTGGTCAAATTTCGTGTGCTCCGTTTTCTCCGCATTTTATGGAGGATGGATTATATATATATATATATATATATGTAATTTATCCTATAACTGATATCTTATACATATATATATATATATGTGTGTGTATATATACATGCAAATTATTCGTGTGAGAATCAGACATCTCTTTTATTTTTGTGAGTTAAAGAAAAATTAGTGAACTAAAATAAATAAATCACGTAAACGGGACGGGAGACGATGAGGCGGGAGAGAAGGACAAACGGCAGGCTGTGCGAGTTTAGGATCTGAAAACGCTGCGGTGGTTTTGTCCAAAGCTAGAAGAGCAAAGGCCTGCCATCGGGCCGATATCCAATGAGGCCCAATTAAATGCGATGCCAATTGTTTGGGCTTATCGATATATATGTATAGGCCCAAAAAATCGGCCATAAAATTAAAGATAATAAATTTTTAAATATATATTACAAGGCGGTGACGATCATAGTTTTCACACGGTTTCCAGATTTTATTATTTGATAGATTATAATTTATATATATACCGCTAACTGCCAACTCTTCCAAATATGTAATATTAATATTCAGCGGCGAGACTCCAGTTGTCGTTTAGTTAGCATTAAATAATTATATTATATTTTAATAAAATATAATACATATGTTAGTTTCCCGTAAAGCTGACGATGGATGGGGTGGTTAAAGAGCGTTATCATTTCTGTAAAAGCCCAACTTGGATACACACGCACAAAAAAAAAATAGCCAGTGGACATAATTTATACATATAACTATATATATATATATATGGTAATGAAGCATATTTATTTCGTTTCGAAAATCGATATTAACCATTTGGGAAAAATAGTTTGGCATATAAAAAAAGGCAATAATGAGTAACGAAATGTTACATTCATTCGGTATGTTACCATTCCGATTTTTTTTTCCGGTAATTTCTTCTTCTTCTTCTTCTTCCACTTTTCTCTTCTCTGTTTCTCTCTCATCCATCAGAAACCATTTGAAATCTGGGAAAATCAATCCCTATTTACTCCAAATCTCTCTACCCATTTTTTTAAATTATTTTTTCCTATTCTTGCCTAGACCGGCCGTTTTCATAGGTATTGCTTCTGCTCCGTTCTATAACCTATATATATATATATATAGATGTAGACATAGATGCGTAGGTTGTGTATGTATAGGGCAAGCATTAAAATATTGCCTCTTCGTTTTTGCAGAGTTCATAAGGAACTGGAACTCATCATCTCCTGTAACCAGTCTGTTCTTTGCTGGATCTGTTTAGTTCCAAATACAGATTTGATCTATCAGGGGGGAACAATACAATCAAAATCTTGGAGTTCAGTTCTTTTTTTGTTTTTGTTTGTGGGCTCATCAACTGTTCTTGAAATTTGGTACCTTTTCTTAAACCTTGGAGTACAGTTACCTTTCATGGATTTCTTGTCTTAAAGGTGACATTTATTGTTTCGTTTCTTAATTTATCGGTTAGTTGTCTTGTTTTGTTTTTTTGGTCATTTTAGCTCTTCGCTTGATCTTAGAAAGGTTTCCGTTTCTTTCTTTTCTTTTTTTTTTGGTCCTGGTTCCTTTTTGTTTACTCGGTAAACCCTAGTTTTGCTGACGCCTTACCATTAAATCTTGACTGATTGAGTCTTTTTTTCTACAAATTTCTCTTGTTTTCTTGTAAATTTCCAGCTTTTGTCCAGATGGGTGGTGAAAAGTTCGGATTTTTCGTCTTGATTTCTTCGGTTTCTTGCTTGATTTGCATCTGCCATGGATTCATACCTCTGGATAATTACCTCATCAACTGTGGATCACCCAGCAATGCCACGGTTCTTGGTCGAGTCTTCATGTCTGATAAGCTAGCCTCGAAGCTCCTTACCAGTCCTCAAGAAATCCTTGCAAGTAGCAGCAACTCGGGCAATTCCGATTCCGACATTGACCAGACAGCGAGAGTGTTCACAGAAGTATCCAAGTACACTTTCCCCGTCAGTAGAGGCCGGCACTGGATTCGGCTCCATTTCAATCCATTCAATTACCAGAACTTCCAAATGGGTTCTGCCAAGTTCTCTGTTTCTTCAGGAAAGCATGTTCTTCTCGTTGATTTCACAGTGAAGTCCAGAGTTGTGAAGGAATACTCTTTGAATGTCACCACTGATGATCTCGTCCTCACGTTTACTCCCTCGGGGAATTCGTTCGCCTTTGTGAACGGCATAGAGGTTGTCTCTGCTCCAGACACATTGATCACTGATGATGCTTTGTTCATAGGAAGTCCAGGGAGGTTTCAGGGCTTGACATGGCAGGTTCTTGAGACAGTTGCTAGAGTTAACATGGGTGGACCTCTCGTTACGCCTAATAACGATACCCTTTCAAGAACTTGGGTTTCTGATTCGGGTTTTATCCTCGGGAAGAATCTTGCCAAGAGTGTATCTAAGATCAACTCTGTTAAATATCTCACTGGTTATGCAACAGAAGATACTGCACCAAGATTTGTCTATGGAACTTGCACCGAGATGAACTCGGGAGGTGACCCGGGTAGCAATTTCAACATTACTTGGGTATTCGATGTCGACCCGGGTTTTCAGTACTTCCTCCGTTTCCATTTCTGCGATATCGTGAGTTTATCTCTGAACCAGCTCTATTTCAATCTTTACGTTGACTCCAAGACTGTTGTCGAGGATCTTGATCTCAGCACATATTTGGCCAACAATCTGGCCGGAGCATACTTCATGGATTACGTGACACAGTCCCCAAAGGATACTGATAAGCTTCGTGTGAGCATCGGACCATCAATTGCTCACACTGATTACCCGAACGCAATCATGAATGGATTAGAGATCATGAAGATGAATAACTCATTAGGTCAGCTCAGTGGCGGGAAATTTGTGCCCGGAAGTTCAAGAACTAAGAAAAATCCCGGTCTAATCGTCGGTGCAACGGTTGGCCCTTTGCTTGCATTACTGGTTTTAGGAGCTTTCTTTGTGTTGTACAGGAAACGGAGCCATGGCCAAGATGCTCACTCGAAGACATGGATTCCTCTGTCTACCAATGCAACTTCAGGTACAATGGGAAGTGGATACTCAAATGGAACTACACTCGCGAGTATAACTTCCAATGTAGGTTATCGTATACCCTTTGCAGCCGTTAAAGAGGCCACGAATAGCTTTGATGAGAATCGAGTTATCGGGATTGGTGGTTTTGGGAAAGTTTACAAGGGAGAGCTAAGCGACGGCACGAAAGTTGCTGCTAAAAGAGGAAACCCCAAGTCTCAGCAAGGACTTGCAGAGTTCAGGACAGAAATCGAGATGCTGTCACAGTTTCGCCACCGCCATCTGGTTTCCCTAATTGGTTACTGTGACGAGAACAACGAGATGATACTGATTTACGAGTACATGGAGAACGGAACATTAAAGAGTCATCTTTACGGCTCGGGCCTTCCTAGCTTGACGTGGAAGCAGAGGCTTGAGATATGCATCGGAGCAGCTAGAGGGCTACATTACCTTCACACCGGTTATTCAAAAGCTGTCATTCACCGAGACGTGAAATCCGCAAACATATTGCTCGATGAGAGTCTCATGGCTAAAGTTGCAGACTTTGGACTGTCAAAGACTGGACCCGAGATCGATCAGACCCACGTGAGTACGGCTGTGAAGGGAAGTTTCGGATATCTCGACCCGGAGTATTTCCGAAGGCAACAGCTCACTGAGAAATCGGATGTGTATTCATTCGGGGTTGTTCTGTTCGAGGTTCTGTGCGCGAGACCAGTGATAGACCCGACACTTCCGAGAGAAATGGTGAATCTTGCAGAGTGGGGAATGAAATGGAAGATGAAGGGACAGTTGGAACAGATTATTGATCAGGCTCTTCACGGGAAGATCAAGCCAGATTCGCTAAGGAAGTTCGGGGAAACTGCAGAGAAATGCTTGGCTGACTTCGGAGTGGACAGGCCATCCATGGGAGATGTGTTGTGGAATCTGGAATATGCTTTGCAGCTACAGGAAGCGGCCATGGACGGTGATCCTGAGGAAGACAACAGTACGAACATGATCGGAGAGCTACCTCCTCAGATCAACAATTTCAGACACGGAGACACAAGCTCTAATGTTCAGGCGGAAGGGCAGTTCGAGGAGTCGAACATGGACGATATCTCGGGTGTCTCCATGAGTAAGGTTTTCTCGCAGCTGGTGAAATCTGAAGGAAGATAGATTCTGAAAGCTGGGAAATGCCCACAAAAACAAAAAGATTTGAGCTTTATATTTTTAGAAACAAGAAATGGGATTTTCACGTTGTTCCTGTACATTTTTTTAGAAACATTGGATTCTCAAAAATCACATATCTTCGAAGACACCCACATTCAAAAACTGGATTATGTTTTCATCCTTACAGACATCAGTTTGTTTCATTTTAGCCAAACCGGTGTCGAGTTGTAGAACTCCAAATCTTTGGTCTCATCATCTATTTCTTGTCTTGACCAAGCCCAATTTCTGTTCTTCCAGACTGGCATTATCCAGTGCAATCTAATTCCCCAGCATAAGAAGATAGTACTGAGAGTGATTTTATTTAGAATCAATGAAAAAAGATGATTACAGACAAACACAGATATTAACATTAGAAAAAAAGTAGTAAATTTTCCATTTTAGAAATTATTAATCTCATCGCTAATAATCAACAGATCAGCATCATCAACCTTAGTGGTGGTGCCACAAGACATCCACTTTCTTACATCCGTTACCACGTCGTTTTGCCCTTCCTCCATTTTCTCCGGTCAGTCACGTCACCATTGCCGACATTGGGTTCTTCTTTTCACGAGAAAATGTAGCTCCTGAGATACATTTGTCGACAAAATATGTCGTCGACCACCGCACAGAGTTGGCTTCCACCGCGGGTGATGGATCGTACAAACCCGGCATCGGCAATCGGCCACTTGTGAAGGGTCGCGTACGTCGTGGGATGCACACGACGACGTTGTTTATATTCACAAAGTCATCTACGCATTTTGATGCCATTGTCAAAATTTTCAGGGCACTTGTGAAATCTGTGTTGGGCTTAAATTCGTTTCTGATTGTATGCATACACTTGCATGTACTTATTTGTTTGTGTATATGTCTGCGTTTGGGGTACTGAGAATAATGGGTCTGACGAGAGAGAAAATGTCAAAGAGAGATGCAAGGCAATAAAATCTCACGCTAGCAATAAATCCAATTGGAAAGCGAGACTCGTGATTCCCTGGAATCAAGAGATAATGGCATTGTTTGACATATGACTAACAAATAAATAAAATCTTTTCATGAAAATTGGTTGACCATAAATTCATAACGGATATCTGATCAAATGTATTACATAAATTACATAAACACATTGGAGGATATAACCGAATGTTGAAACTGAATTAGTTCAGACGCAAGAAATCAGGTTTTGTCCGATTCTATCGATCTCATGTCGCCATTCCAATAATTGGAATATGAACCATCGGCACTATATCAAAAGCGAACACGGAAACATGGGCATTTGAAAACGAGTAGTTACAGAAACGATAACATCGTCGAGATCGATAAATCCCTATAATCCAGTTTTCAGAATAAAGCAAAATCAAAAGGCAAACAGCAACTGCAACCAGATTGGAATTTGCTAGATCTCAAAACCCAGAAGACAAAACCTAAAACAAACACGAGATTTTAATAAGATGAAACCCTAACCACCGAATCCGTAAAGAGTCCTTCCTTGCCTCTTGAGCGCATACACAACATCCATGGCGGTCACCGTCTTCCTCCGAGCGTGCTCAGTGTAGGTAACGGCATCGCGAATGACATTTTCCAGGAAAATCTTGAGGACTCCACGAGTCTCCTCGTAGATCAGACCACTGATACGCTTCACGCCTCCCCTACGAGCCAAACGCCTAATTGCAGGCTTTGTGATTCCTTGGATGTTATCTCTCAGAACCTTCCTGTGACGCTTCGCTCCTCCTTTGCCCAGCCCCTTGCCTCCCTTTCCACGACCCGACATTTTCCCAGAAAATTACGATTTTCTCAAGAAAATAAGCTTACAAGTTTCAGAGAGAAGAATGACTCTAAAGGTTGCGATGAAAGGAGAGATCATATTCATATTTATACGCAAGATGGGGGTTTTAATTTGAACCCTTGGATTTTAGATTAGATCCAACGGCCGGAGATCACGATCCGAGTGAAGGAATAAATGACGTATTGACCGTCGATTATATCCAATGGACGGCTGATAGTACTGATCCCTGTGTTAGCTGAGTTGCCTCCTAAGATACGCTTGTAAATTGGGTGCGCGGGGAGAAAGAAAGGAGCGCGGAATTGGGAAAATTTCAGAGGGAGCAAGTTTTTTGGGCTTCCAAAAATTTTCAGGGAATAAGTTTTCGCACCTATTTTTTTACAATTTTCAAGTAATTATTTAAATTAACTTCACTCCCAATTTCAACATTGCTTAAACCAAAAAAAAAATCAACATTGTTTATAACAAAAATCATCGACAACGGAAAGAAAAGTGCCCGAGATGATAAAAACATGTATGGCAGTGTGTCATGTTTCCGCAAATGTTCCCTTTCGTTTGATCAAAACCGATTTAATTTGGTTTGATACCTCTGAAATTATATAAATATTTATTTTAAAAATCGGAATCAAAATTAGGATAACATTTTCCAATCCTTTTTCAAGTAATTATTTCGGCATTCTCAAATCCAGAAGGCAGAAACTGAACGCCGAAAGGCCAAATCATAAGAATAAAACTTGTCCATTCGAAGGGTGACTCTAATGCCCTCTTGAAGCCTTGAAAATATCTAAAAAATATCAGTGTATGATTCAGCAAGTGAAGCTCTGTTTCCATTTGTATCCCAAACCGATTCAAAGTTACAAACTTTGCAAATTAACAATTCATGGGGACCAAAACTGTTCAACATCTGGGATCTGGGCACTGCTAAATCCAACAATACATCCGCGCTCACACATTTCATATGCGTATCGACAAAACCCATGACTTGCAAAACGTACGGTACTGACATCCGTTTCATATCCTAAGCTAATCGACGAGACAGAATCCAAGGCAAACGAGGAGAGGGAATGGCATCAGATATTCCATAGTCTAAAATACAAACCCTAGAAACTTCAAAACCCTAACCCCCAAATCCGTACAGAGTCCTGCCTTGCCTCTTGAGCGCGTAAACGACGTCCATGGCGGTCACCGTCTTCCTCCGAGCGTGCTCTGTGTAAGTGACGGCGTCGCGAATGACGTTCTCCAAGAATATCTTCAGGACTCCACGTGTCTCCTCGTAGATCAGACCGCTTATACGCTTGACTCCACCTCTGCGAGCCAACCTCCGAATCGCCGGCTTTGTGATTCCTTGAATGTTGTCTCTCAGAACCTTTCTGTGACGCTTGGCTCCTCCCTTGCCCAGACCCTTCCCTCCTTTTCCACGGCCAGACATTTTTTCTCGGGAAAATTAGGCTTTTCTCGACGAATTTGAGGAAATTTTGCAGATGGATTTTATCCAGAGTGGGATGGGGTTTTATACCTATCATACAGCTGCGATCTCGATCAGTATGAAAAAAGGGTGAGGTGTTAACCGTTGGATGTGAAACAATCGACGGTTGATAATGTCGATCCGCGTGAAGGTAAAGTGCACCAATGATTGCTGACTGCTTGCATTGGTCCAAGATTATATTTATGGTACGAGTTCTAAGTTGAATTAAAATTGGATGGTTATATATTTTCTATAAAAAAAAATCGTATCTGAATTTATCAAATAAAGTAGCCGAATAACCGCAAACATCTTTTAAAAATAAATATTTTGTCGTAATCGAATAGAATCTATATAACTAAATTGAATTAAATCGAATTTAATATATAATCCAAAGGATTATAGTTTTTTCAGAATCAAAATAACCGAATTTGAATATAAATTAACCGAATCTGAAATGAAATTCGAATAAACCATAAAACTATAATATGGTTACAAGGTCAATCGATTCAATTTTTTTTCTATACATTGTTGAATAATTTTCAGCTACAAATATATATTTGTTGAATAATATTACTCGATAATATTGCTTTGTCGACTAAAACAACTCGAGATAGTTAAAAAAAAAAAGGGCTTAATGTTATAAAAAGGATTGTTACTATAATTCAATATCTTTCAAAGGATGCATGAAATTTAAATTAAAATTATTTAAAATATATATATATGACAATTGGTTAAATTAAAATTTAAAATTAAGATCAGGAGGTTAAGTTACATTAATCCACATGGCTGGGTTGGGATAGGTTTATGCAAGGCCCATTAATAGAATTTATTAGTGAGGCCCGATCATTTCGGCCCAATTTAAAACAACTTTTATACAGAGCAGTCAGAGAACAAAATCTCCCGGGAGAGCGCGTCCGCATCACCGAGAGAGAGAGAGAGAGAGAGAGAGAGAGAGAGAGAGAGAGAGATGAGGCTGTTCGATCCATGGCCAGTGTTCTTCAAGAGGGAATGGAAACGTTGTTGGCCGTTCATCACCGGTTTCGCCATCACTGGAGCCATCATCACTAAATTCACTGCTGGGCTCACCGGTAAGTCGTCGGAATCGGATCCATCTCTCTCTCCGAAGCCGACTAATTAGTAATTTCTTATCACTGATCGGTGTTCATGGAACTGTACCGAGTTTACGTCGGTTATTTTCGCCTGGTGTTTTGTGGTTGTTGTCGGATCGGTGATTGTGGAAACCCTAATTGATTAAACGCCGATGATATGCAGAGGAAGACGCGAAGAACTCGAAGTTCGTCCAGCTTCACAGGAAGAGGTAACTCCTTACCCACTCGATCGATTGCAAGTCCCCAATTTCAGAAGTTTTTACGTCTGTTAATGGTAATCCGTATCCGTGTGTTTTTCCTCTGAGAACCGATCCGATCTTGGAAATGTGGTCGAATGGTGAGAACTCACCGACCTTAGAGGAGACGTCTATTCATGTGTGAACTGTGGAGGCTAGAGACGTTTAGCAGACATTTTCCTTGTGCTTGAATCTCGAATTTCGATTTCTGTCGGTTCCCCAAGTGAAATGGAACTGCATTTCTCAGTATATGATTTGGGTTGTTATGTATATGAATTCCATGGTTATACATATATATATACACACCAAATTCTACAACCCCTTTCTGCTCCCAATGATTCTGTTGCCGTGTTTCAGTTGATCCGTGGAAGAGAAATGGAGAAGCTGAGGGTAAGCATTTCACGGGAAACATAGGATGATTCTTCAGCTCTCAGTCTAGCTCATAAACATGAAAGGAGAGAGCATTCTTCTTCCACATCCATCCACACCAAGAATAAACACCTCTTTTTCCTCTCTCTTTCACTTGGAGCTGTTGAATAATGTGAAGCAATGCTTTGATGTTTGAAATGGGTTTTGTTTTGTCCACTCTTAGCTACCTCCTCAGATCAACA
>NW_010968505.1:4036319-4071130 GCF_000463585.1 Tarenaya hassleriana | reverse complement strand
ACTCTTTCCTTGCAATGAACCTTGCTTCTCTCCATGAGCTATATGGGTTTTTATCGTATTTGGTTCAGTTTTGTTTATGTTTGGATTCAGTTTTCATTTTCATGGATACAAATCTTTATATAAAAAATGATTTTTTATTTAGCTTTATGTTTGGTCATAGGGTGAAACCTGTAAAAATTAAACTTGTAAAATGGTGAATTAATTTGCAAAATGTGTCATTATGATTAAACCAAAAAAAAATTGTTAATTGATTGTAGAAAAAATCTCGACGATCTTATCAAAAAATAAATTTGTAAATTATAATTATAAATTTTAAAGTTTAAAATAAATTTGTCGAATGACAAATTTAGAAATTAATTTTTTTTTTTTATCATTTTACAAGTATACAAATTTTTATAGGTCATATGTTAGAATCAAAGAATTAACAAGATTAGGTCAAAAATTAAAAGTTAACAAGATTTATTTAGTTGAACTGAAGGGGTACAATATAAAATAAAAATACCTTTTTAATTATTAACCATAGACTCAAAACTTGAAAGCAAAAAAAAAAAAAAAAACCCAAGAACCATATATCATAACACCAAAAAGAGGACTCCGGTATCAAAGATTCCGATATGATGCAGCAGCAGCAGCAAATATATGAAACTCAAAACCAACAGAGAAGGAAGCATATTAGGTTTTCATTTCAATTATTCTTGGGGACCCCAAGCCTCAATCTGAAATCTTCTTCCATGAGAGGAAGCCCTTCCCGGAGCTTCACCTTCGGTTCCCAACCCAACACTTGTTTCGCCTTTGTTATGTCCGGCTTCCTCTGCTTCGGATCGTCCGGCGTGTTCTCCACCGTCTTTATCTCTATGCCCGGATTTATCAGCTGCGTTCCCATTTAAACAACAACAGAAACCACCATTGTTACCGGGACATAGACAAAGAACGAGCAACAACCCTATTTCATTGCCGAGTTCACTCACCTCTTTCACCGTCTCGGCCAGTTCCAGCATGGTGAATTCGCCTGATGAAACCGAAAATATCATCCAACGCGGGTTTAAGTCACGAGATTGGATCCGTGTTTAGATTTTGTCAAGGGGGGAGTGTATGAAATGTGTTTGAAATTCTGACCTGGGTTACCGATGTTGATGGGGCCAGTATCTTCGCCTTCCATGAGACGGACAAGACCATCAACCTTTGGGTTTTTTTCAGACAAAACAGAGCTTTAGTGTATGTATCTCAGACAAAAGGGTTTTAGTTTTGATAGAAGGATGGCAAGCAATGAGAATAAGCATATACCATGTCAGAAACAAAACAGAAACTGCGAGTCTGTGTCCCTGGCTTCTGAACAGTCAAAGGCTCGCCCCTACGTCCAAGAACAAGACAGCGATTAGTTTAAAACCCTTTGGTGTTAAAACAAGAAGAACAAAAAAAGGCCAACTTTGGGGTGAATGAAGTGATGAACTTCACCTGAGCGCTTGAGCAATGAAGTTGCTGACCACACGCCCGTCATCGATGTTCATACGAGGGCCATATGTGTTGAAGATTCTAGCAATGCGGATCTCTGAGACAGAGGAAAACAAGAGATCAATAAGAAATCTTGATGAAATTTACGGAGAATATGACATAACGAGGGGAATATTAGAACGTGACTGACCGATTCCATGCTGCCTGTGGTAATCAAACATCAAGGTCTCAGCCACACGCTTCCCTTCATCGTAGCAGCTTCTAACACCTATGGCATGAATTAACGTTTTTTTGTATCGAGATTACATAATAGGGCAAACCCACGACGGGAAGATATTGGAGTATAAGTGTATGAACATACCAATCGGGTTGACGTTGCCCCAGTAGCTCTCGGGCTGAGGGTGGATGAGAGGATCTCCATACACCTCTGAGGTTGAGGTGAGCAAAATCCTGTTTAGAGAACAGAACTCTCTTTTAAGTCATAGAGCCAAGCAGAAGGCAAAACATGTATCAGGGAACAAAGATTTGAAAGAGTCCTCAGACCTTGCTCCGACACGCTTAGCAAGACCTAGCATGTTCAGTGTTCCAATCACATTTGTCTTGATTGTCTGAAACCGTGACAAGTCATCGGAGTTAGATCAAATCTGAAAACAGATTTCAGACATATCTGACCAGACAATCTAGAGAACATCATCGTCATGTACCTTCACCGGGTTGTACTTGTAGAAGATGGGAGAAGCAGGACATGCAAGGTGGTAAATCTGGTCAACCTCGATCAACAAAGGCTCGGTGACATCTATTAAAGCCGGAAAGAAATCAAACTGACGTAGAGGGAAAACCAGAATGATGGCATACGAGGTAACGAGTAAACAGTTTCAAGGAGCATACCATGTCGAATAAGCTCAAATCTTGGATGGCCAATCCACTTTTTGAGGTTGTCCTTTGATCCAGTGAAATAGTTATCAGCAACAATTACCTGGAAAAAGAAACAAGTTTCCGCCATTAGCAAACACGGAGAATTATTAAAAACATCTCAGACATCTCAATTCATGGCATCTATTGAAGATAAAGACCTCGTTTTTCTCATTCTCCATCAGCTTATCAACCAGGTGAGATCCAATGAATCCAGCTCCTCCAGTAACCAAGATCCTCATATTGGACTGCATGAATAAGAAGAGTGGAATTGCATCAAGGCCAGGTTCCATACATCAGTTTCCTGAATCTCGAATGCCTTCACGGCTTAATAGTCTAAAACACGGACAAATCTGTCTTCCAATTGACTAGCAAGATGTGGATCCAAGTGTAATTTCAAGATCTGATCCTCTATGGTTTAAATGGGTGAATTAGGATATGATGCCATTTCATACGACGTGGTTTGATTTCTGACAGACCCTTCATGTAAGATCATGAAATCCATCAGAACTAAATGCAATGGCACACGGCAAATCTCATTCACGGTTTCATCAAACAAAGAGAACAAAAAATGCCAAATCACACGCGGGAAAGTGAGATCCGAGGCATGAACAGTCACGATCACATATAAATCGCAAAAGGGTATCACCAGAATGGGTAAAAATCTCTAATTTACGTCGAATCTGCACAAAAAAATGAGGAAAATCACCTGAAAGAACTTGGAATTGCGCAGAGGAGAAGGAGTGGGCGGAGGCTTTGTGCTGCTCTGTCCGTTTGTCGCCATTGTTGAGATCTAATCCTGGATTTTCCAAACAGGCATCAATCAATTCAAACTCTAAAAACAATTTTCCAAAAACAAAAACGCGATTATTGTCGGATTAAAGACCAGGAAATGAAGAATGAAAATTTCGATCGGAGGGAAGGGGGGGATAAGGGAATTTACGAGAGAGCAAGAACCTAAGAAGCTCGACAGAACAGACGCTTCAAACCCTAAAGCAAATCTGCTGATCTGATGAGGAGTGGGAGGAGGCAGAGGTTGTGTACTTATACCCGCAAGTGTCGGAACAAACACCTCTATCAAATGCAAATATCGAAAATTCAATTAAATGAGAGAAAAAAAAAATCATAATTTCCTGAATATATATATATATATATACTAACAGAGAGGAGACGTCAAAGACACGAAAAAACGGGAAACCATTTGATGATGATATTAGGTGCTTGATCACGACAACGTTGGATGAGTTTCTTTGTGCACAATTAAGATGTCCAACACAGACCAGACGCAAATCTGACGTGGCCAATTTTTTATAATTATCAAGAAGATTTTTTTCCCTTTTTTTTAATCATTTTATATATTTTTAACTTTTTTTTATCGTCTTGAAATGCATGTTTAGTGCTGGATTACCAAATTATACGCATCTGAAAACATATTGTTTAGATTTTACCAAAAAAAATATTGTTTTTATAGATAGGGGTTTTCTAGAATATGATTGGATATTTTTTCGAAATTTCGGATAAAACAGAAATTATTTAAAGTGATATGCTTAAATATAGATCCATACGGATAAACACTAAACGCAAGTATTAGATAGTATCAGACGAAATCATATAACATTTTTTGTATGCAGATTTCCAGAGTTTTTGAAAGAAAATAATATTTTCCCTTTTAAACAATTTATGTATTAGAAATCGTTAACTCACTTAAACACGAGATTTTTATGAGCTAAATAAATATTAATTAATAGATATCTTGAACTCAAATCAACCCTCAATCCGACACATCGGGCTAGTTAGGTAACAGAACACCTATTTTCCTTTTTTTTTTCATTTTTTTTGTCAAATACCATCGTCAAGCTATTGAACAAATATTATAAATATTTTTTTTTTAATTTCATTAGAAACTCTTCAGGTCGTAAAAGAAAATAAAAAGTAATATTAGAATCAGCATTTTTCAATTTTATAAATTTATTTATGTACATGTAATATACATAATTTCCCAGCTTGTTAGACCTAGTGGATTACTATGCTGCCATATCTGTCTTTTTGGCATATTAGAAGAAAATCTTGCGGGTGTAAGAAAAAGCATCACGCCTGTGTCTAACAAAAGTGCATATACTGTTTGGCATATTTGAACCCAAAATTGGTAATTCGCAGCCAATTTAACCAAAAGAAATACGGGCTTCTCGTTGCCCTTTATAGTTTATACCTCGAAAGCAATGAAATCACTTTGCATCACAAGAAAAATATATGGGAGTAATATTTTATTTGGAACTTGGAAGGAACAAGTGCGTTACTCTCTTGTACGCAAATAATCTCGTGAAAAATGATGATACTGAAACAGAGACGAACAAATTACGTGACCAAACAAATCGTCCCGCCACTTGTCCAACTTACCACACTATACATCAATGGACCACAAATCTCTTACCTTACAAACTCGCTTGAAGACGAGATTATTACAAGTAACCGCAAACGCAGCCGCAAACGCAATCGCAGCGTGACGGAAACAAGAGCGGTGCCAATATCATATAGATATATACACACAATCTATCCTCGTGAATGCAATGCAACAAAAGTCGTTTATTATTCAGACTATTGTTCTACATACCGTACGTGATGATCTGACAATTAGATCGGGGGCGAGCACATTTTTTAGAATACTACCAACGATATCCATGACGAGATGATATACATGTTCATATAATAATGTACACAGACAGAACAGAAGGATGATGATGATCATGAAGGTGTTATTACCTCATGATGGAAGCTCAAAATGGACGGGTCTCGGGGTCGATAATTCCAGCAATGAGTGCGCCAAAGAGCCATAACATGAGCAGCAACATTACTGCTGTTCTCAGAACCTGGTTACATATGTTCATGTCTGGACCGTCCTCCACTGCTAAATCCGGTATCTCGAGATTGTAATTGCTGCTCCTCCATTCCCCGGCCTCGATTCTTCCTGCTTCTCTCTTGCTTCTCCCGTCTGAATCCGAGTTTTGATTGCGGGGATTTGAACATCTCTTGCAGTTGCAGTCGCCTCCGAGGTATGAAGGAAGTGTCTGGATATACTCGCAGAGGATTCTCTGGAACATTTCTCCCTCGATTCTCAACTTCTTTCGTGTGTTTGGTCTGAGAATCTGAGAAGCAATAACAGAAAGTTTCAAATATCCGACAGTCAACCCCTTGTAGATACTATATATTTTGGAAGAAAAAAAATCGAAACTTCAGGTTTAAACTCGGGTTTGGTTACCCACAGATACTCAAAAGTTATCACGAGTATATGACCTTTGGTACCTGATCAAAACGGATACAAGATCAGACAATACCTTGTGAGACCCGAGGACCAAGATGTTCGAATTTGGATTCGAATAACCCAAAAATCTCGGATATCCTACCCTAGATTTCAACACGATGACTAAGAAAACCTATTATAGCTAAGCTGGGCTTGAAACTTTACTTGGGTGAAAGTCTGAGTGATGACGCGGACAACAGGAGGAAGGCGTATGACAAATAAGCAGCCGAGGCGATTGGGGAAATGGTCTTGGAGAAGAGAAGAACATGTTCTCATCATTTGCATTGGAATCCTCAGAGGAGATAATCCTTCACAATCCACCAAAACCATAAGCTCCGGATTTTCAGGCTTTATCAGATGCAGAACACCATGCTCTACCTGAGATACTGAAACACATAAAACTCTATTAAAATCCATACCTTTTACTATCAAATAAAAGATTAAAGAACCTGGTGGGTATTGTACGTACTGATTGCCTGAGAGAAACGAGGTCTTTCATGAGACGGTAGCTTTAAGCAAGCAAGCCCAAGACGGACTATGAGGCATGGCCGGTTGCTCCGATCATATCCATGCCAAAAGACTAAACTTGACCATGCTTCAAGTTCTTCTTCAGAAAGGATTCTGTATGTCTCCCTCCAACGGATTGTCTTTTTTATTGAAGATACTAAACAAGCAAAGTCTCCATTTGAGACTCTATAGAATTTGTGAAGCTCGTTCTCGTCAAGTCTGCAATTAATCTGGAAGGTTATGATTTGAAGCATGGAATCAAGGAAATAACCAGTTCTTCATACGACTACAAATTCTCAGCACCTTTCTGGTAAGCTTATTTGCTGCTTTTCCAATTCTTCATAGAGTCGTTTTAACCAGTCTTCTGATATCACTGGTTGTAGAGATTCATCTTCGATCCTGCAATTACCTAAACATATTAAGATATCTAATAGAAAGTACACTCAAAATATGTTGCACAGTAAGAATATGTATGTAGCTTCAAAAGCACCAATGAATTCGCATCACATCGGAGTTCTTCAACTTAAAGTTGTACAGTCATCTCACATGTAATAAAAGTAAGGAAAATAACCCACCGGGGATAGAAGAAAACAAAAGGCATTACAGTACAATATCAAAGAAAGTATTTGGCATTCCATACCTTGTATCTGACGGAGACTGTGAGGTGTTTGGAGCAGAATGTGACTCTGGATACGTATGAGAAGGAGTGATACTATCTGAAGCTTCACTCTTTCTCTCAGACTGCTCAGTGAAAGCTTCTGCAATTGTTAGGACTAATAATGGTCTGGAGAGTGTCTGCAGAGATGATTGCAAGTGTTATACGAATGTTATAACAACCATACGCATTGCAAGTGCCCAAGTTTCTCGCATGAGTAAACCTGCATGATCCATCAACATTTACGAAGAAAGAGTGAATGCCACGAAAGATCATGAAAGCATACCTGCATCGCATTGATCAACCCCTTGAAGGGAGCCCATCTCTGAATCCACTTAAGAGGAGGATAGCATAGGCATTGCAGTGCCTGAATACTGTTCCAAATAAATGGACATTTGGCCCTCGAAATTCTTCGAACGGCTTCCAAAGCAGCAATTTTGAGCAAAAACACGGCAGCATTCCATGCAATGCCGTTGCCAACTTTTCCACCATTCACTGACAAAATTTGCTTGTAAATCGTCTGCTGAAAAGCTCTCGGAATAGCAGCGACTAAGTTTTTCTTCGGAAGCTCCTTCCGGGAGGAAACACCAGCTGCTACAGAGTTTCTACTTCTAGCAGAATTGTGCAACGGATCTCCCATTGAAGCGATTCGAGGCGTCTGTGATGAGTAATACTACCACTAACAGATTTCACATGAAGAATTTGATACAAGAGGATTACGGACGACCAAATCGGAAACACGATCTCATGTCGAACAACAACAATGAACAATCTGCAAACAGAATTACAATCAAATGTTCACTACTCGGCTAGGATAAGGAATGATACTCAGGCATAAGTTGCACAAGGAAAACGCATTGCCATAATCCAATACCTACTTCATCCAAACCAAAATATCAGACAGGGAATCGCACTCGCCCGGATAAAATATCTCATGCCTTATAATCAATCCCCAAAAAACGAAATGGACGGCAACAAAATTAAACAAAAGCCAACCGAAAATCTCCTTCAATACCAGAAAAAGCTCTCCCGATCCGTTTCTTCCCCCGCGAACAGATCGGAGAACAGATCAGATGATTTGTCGGAGCAGTGTAAAGGTCGGAAACCGATACGTAAATCGAATTTCCGATCGAGAGACCCAATCTTCCATGAAGTTTTTGTCCAGAAGGGTTACGAAATTTCGAAACAGAAATGGAAACAAGAACACGGAGCGGGACCCAACACGCAACATTTGGTGCGACACGCGTACGATCCTGAATCGCTGATAAAGACTGATGTTAAATCAACGGTCCAGGATTGACACCTTCCACTGACCCACAGAGGAAGCGAAAATCGTGTTGTTTATCGTATAGATAGCAGCGCCGTTCGCCGTTTCTAAATGAATATTCCGGCGTGATTTTTTACGAGAACCGGCTCACCCGGCGCGCGATCGAGAAACGCCTATTACGTTGACAATGAGGCCCCCAACAAGGGCCCAGGAGAAAATATTTGGTATTGCCCAAGGAACTGAGACGACGCACAGTTCAAGAGTCTACAGCTGAAACGGCAGTAAACAACATAAATCACATGAACAAAAAACAATTCCTTGATGAGAATCATGAGATGGTTCTTGAGAAAAAACAAAGCTTTTCACCCAGGAAGCCGCTTATGACAACATCTCTGAAGTTTGGTTTCTAAAGAACAACATTTGTACACCACACTGGTATTGGGATGGGATTGCTGTGTTTTGGAATGATGATGGACTGTTTGAAGGGGGTTTATTTTCATACAGGACAAATGAACTTGGAACTCCCGAGAACTTGGAACCCGGAAGTGAAGAAGCCTCGGTGATCATAGCATTTCTTGAGATTTTCTGATACATCGTCTGATTTTCTTCTTGAACTCGTCTCTCTGGTCTCTCCATTCTATCTGCAAAGTCAAAGGAAGAAGAAGAAGAAGACCGACCCATTAACGAGCAAGTTCAACTGATGGCAGAAACATACTGGAAATTTATGGCAACTGTATTCACATTCAGAGGCAGTTAAAACTGATAAGATCAAGGGATAAAGATTAAAGAGAATTCCATAGAGCTAATGAATACTCACAGCAGCTTCAAGGTTTGCCGGAGATTCATCGTTAGGACTGGAGAGCATTGATATGATGCTTAGGACAATACTCTCAACCTGAAACAGCACAGTTTCATGTTGTGAACATGAGCAAAAACGAAACAATGTAACCCTTGATATGTAGAGTGCTCGTAGAGTAAATAAATCTGAATTCAGAAAAACATATAATGATTAATCAAGTCCTATGTTTCTATATGATGAAAAGCCAAGAGATTCACCGAGAGAATATCCCGTTATTAGCGGTCACATACCGTGTGGACAGGCATCCATCGCTCGCCTGCAAGCTCGTATCCGCTTGGATCCTCACCGGGAGGATTGAGAATAGATATGCAAACAAGCCCATCTGTGTAAACTGCACGAATGAAGGAAACATTTTCAAAACCTTGGCAATTCAAAAAAAGAAAACACAAAGGAGAGCATTTTCTAGTTGTATTCCTATCCAAGGTCCAAGAGAATGGACAAACCATTAGGATGCCAAATCTCCGAGGTAAACCTCATGGTCGGCGGGTAAATGGGGTAGTTTTGCGGGAAGGTCATTATGGCACTGAAGAATCCCCCTTCACTGAGTTTCGGAAATGATAACACTATTAGTGATGAACAAAAACATCAAGATTATGCCGACTGCACGTGGAGGCATAGCCAAGTGGATATGAATATCTAAGTGAGCACATAACTGGAGAAAAGATACATAACCTATAGAGAAACACAAGGTCACAAGCCAAGAATCTGGTGAAACAAGAAATTCTATAACCACACAACCCTACTCATCGAATCTCATTAACATCAGAAATGGGATAACTTGGCATCATCATCATTCATTGAGCCAAATGCTCTCGTTCGGCAAATCAACGGAATTTCGGCGGAAAATCACCATATCCAACTCATCCAACATGAATCATCTAATTCGGAGGAAATCAAGGACATCTGGGATCAACGAGAATCAGGGGAACATACTAGAGTGTGTCAGGAGGTCCGATAATCTTGACGCTCCACTCGAATATATTGTTCTCGTCAACCAACCCAGCAGAAAACCCCTCAACCGGATTCTTACAAAGATCTGAAACAAGACCCAGAGACGACAAAATCCAATCAAAACTCGAAAAGCCCATCTCCAAAGAACATGAACCGAACAGATTTGTCGCAAGAAATGAGGGTTTTGTGTACCTTTGAGCTGCTTCTGAAGAAGAAGGCTCGCTTGGGAAGCCATGGCGGATGATGAGGAATTCTGCTGAAGCTTCCAGTGATCTCAGAGAGAGAGAGAGAGAGAAGGAGAGAAGGAAACAGAGAGGACGATAATGGAGGTTATATAGATAGAGGGTTCTGAAGATCGGAGTGGGTTTTCGGGTATCAGGGTGGATCATCAAGAATCAAGATCAAGGGAACACATGGAAAGCTCCGATCTACTACGGACGTGTCCTAGCTGCTTTACTACTCCCACCAATAGCGTCTCGAGCCGTCGGCCTAACTCAGCCGACCGAACTAATCCGACTAACGTCTCTCTATCTCTATACAACTTGCTTAAACCCTTGTTGAAATGACTATTCTACCCCTAAATCTAATGAGAAAACGATGCCATTTTTTTCATCTCCCCGAAACCTTTGAGACCTTCTACCTCGCGTCGAGGCTTCCCATGTTCGTGGGTTCGATGCATTACAGTTACGGGGCCGATCGCTTCACAGCATCGGCTAGTGACACGTGGAGCGGTTGCGGCCCATTATTGCATTTCCAGAAAGCCCAAAATGAAAGAGTATGGGCTTACATAGGCCCAAATATATACGATAAAGATATGGTTTAGGCACTGGATCAAACACGTACGGAAATGTGGGATGGATATACATACAATGCATGGTCATAGAACAGATCCATAAGATAGATTCATGCTATTGACACATTTTTTTAAAAATTTTTTATTTTCCTTTTTATAACTCTGCACTCTCTCTTTTTTCATGAAAAATTCGGAATTTCCACTTTCTCAACCTTTTTTATTTTTTGGCATCTAATTTTAAATACTTTTTTCTGGGAAAAAAAACTTTTTTCTTTATTACAAGCTAAGAATAATATTTATCCTTTGAAGGCGTGTAAGGTAAAAAGGTCACAACACCAAAGCCCTAGATTCCGGTTTGTGTGTCTTCCAAACAATATATGAATACATGGGCATTTGTAGATATATGTATAGAACATCTTCAATAATTGTGTAAAATTTAAATTATCATGAAAATAGTAAATTTTACCTGTAAACTGATTACGAGACATCAATCAATACTCATAGGGTATAACGTGGGTTTTTTTTTTAACGTTGCTACTGTAAATATAGTAATTATTATCTTGTAACTTGAAAAAAAAAAAACTGCTTGGGTTAAGATTAAAATCCAAATTCTGGATACGGCTAGATTCAAATTAAGGAGCGAAATTTAAAATTTTTTTATTACCAAAATATTGGATGCACCTTACATTATTTTCAAAACAATTTTCTTAGAAAGGCATATTTAATTCCACGTCATCAATCAGCCACCATCTCTCGTATTTAAAATCCATGTTGAAAGGTACTATTAATCCGATTCACTTAAAAAGGCATTAACTGATAAAATTGCTTGCGAACACAAACTAAATAAACACAAATTAAAATCACAAAACTAAATAAAAAAAAATTAAAATGCAGAAATGGGTTTGCCCAATTTTATGTTTTTTTTTTTTCAAATATACTCCAATTTTCAAAATGTAAAGTAGGAAATATAAAAAACCGTTGGCCCTCTTGTGCCAATATTTGAAGGAATCTTCAACTTGTGAACCTAAATTGCAGTGAAAGAGAAGTTTATCTCTCCACAACAAGAAGAGAGAGAGAAAAAATTCAAAAAAAAGACAAGTTTCTTTCTTTTTGTCTCTTCCCTACTCCCATCTAAGGCAAATTTCCATCTTTTCTCCACAAGCGGTTTTGAAATTGCTTGTCAAAATCCCCCTTTTTCAAAAAAAAAAAATTTACATATCGGGTTCTCTCAAGCATTCAAAAGGGTATCCAAATCCTGCGTCTTTTCTGCGATTTCACGAGGGGTTTCATAATTTGGGTGAATTAGGGTTATGTGTTCATGTGATGTGAGGGAGAGGAATCTGGAGAAAGATGAAGACTGTTAGTGAGTTAGGTATTGGGTTGAGCTTGGTGTTTGGTTGCCTTCTATTAGCACTTGTTGCAGAGGTCTACTACCTTTTCAGATGGAAGAAGAACAAGAAGAGCAAGAGAATCATGAGCCAAGAGAGTGAAGAAGAGAAAGAAGAAGAGCACAACAATGGATACGCAAAGGATCTCATTCAGCTGTTCTGCTTCAAAAAGCCGCAGTCTTTACACCCCAACAATGGCGGCGGAGGAGAAACAGTGGGAAACCCGGATGGGGATTTCAGCGAAACACAGGATTTAGAGCTTGGACTGATGAAACACTTGGGTGGAGACGCAGGGTTTGAGGCAGAATTCATGAAGCTTCACAACCAGAGGTTCCTTTTCACGATCAAAGAAGAGACCAAGGAAGATATGGAGTCTGCTGACGGAAAATCAAGGAAAGGGTCAAGGTCAAGAACTAGGAGCCTGAGCGATCTTCCCTTGGGAGTAAGCGAATGTAATACGCCTCGATTCTTCACCCCTTTGGCATCTCCGACAATGAAGTCATCCCCCTCGCCTTTGGAGTCATACCCAAACCATGGATTCAACCCTCTCTTTGAATCAGAAGGCGAGCTCGAGTTCAACAGGTTCTTCAGGCCATCGTCCTCACCTCCACCGAAAT
Organism: Tarenaya hassleriana; assembly: GCF_000463585.1. Taxonomy (NCBI): domain Eukaryota; kingdom Viridiplantae; phylum Streptophyta; class Magnoliopsida; order Brassicales; family Cleomaceae; genus Tarenaya; species Tarenaya hassleriana. Next base: position 4,058,431 of record NW_010968505.1, on the reverse strand, counting down.
TCAAGTTCTTGAGAGATGCGGAGGAGAAGCTGAGGAGGAGATTGATGGAGGAAGCAAAAGAGGAGATTGGTGGGTCAGTCTCAGCATCTCCAAAACCAGAGTCTCTGATTGTGACAGAGGGCTCTTTCCTCAAATTCATGAACTCTGCTATGAACAGGGAAGAACAGAATCTCCAAGAATCTCATGAAACAACGTCATCATCTTCTTTACAGGTACAAATCTTAGAACACTAGAACGGAAGACCACTGGTCGTTCAGTTTACATTTCTTCTTCTTCTTCTTCTTTTCGGCTTTTTTCTCAAAGAATCTCAACTAATGAGAAGGGTTTGTCTAAATTCTTTTTATTTCTCATGCTTGTTCATTGAGAATGATTTCCTTTCTTTATTAATCTAGAAAGCTGCAGAATCTCACCGTAATTACTTCATACATATATATACATATATATATGTATGAGTCCGAGGATGTAAAAACATGGATGGAAAAAAATAAACTGGTATATAAAAATTTAACTGAATTTTTTTATTCATTTATATAATTCCTTGTGTATCTCGTTCAACACTTAGTCTCAATATAGACTAACAAGTTTTAAGGGAAAATATTGACACTAGAATTTCATGAAACATTTAATCATGATTATAATCTTTTAGCGCACCATAAGCGTAATTAAATAGTGCTTAAAGCCAAATCACGCGCAAATTATGGCACATCAGAGAGGAGATTAGGAAACGCATAGTGCGCACTTTAAGGTGGGTTTAGTTGTTAATTACCGTGTTTTCGTTTTCCAAGGCATGTGGCGTAGGAGTTGTAAAAGCACACAACTTTCTTAGGTTTTCAAAATCAAAATCGTTGAATTCATTAATTTAATTTAGCGACTTAATTTCCAAAAATATCGTGTTAGACCGTTTTTTTCTTTTTTAAAAATGCATGTAATTCTTTTAAAATAAAATTATTGTTCATTTTTTTTAAAAAAAAAAAACTATATGGCTGCTACACTGCTGTTAGCATGAGAAAAAAAAATTAAAATGCCAAAGATTTTTGGCAAACTTTTTTCCCTATAGAGTAATGATTCTGATATTGTTATAACAAGCACATCCGTGTAATTTGAATATCTGAATTTTGTATATATATATATATTTTGGATTGGATAAGATAATGATTTTGTGAGCTCTCTAATTGTTGTTTGCCCTAAGCAACAAGAAAATTGAAGAAATCACGCGATAACGCCGAAAGCTTTGGTGCTCATGTCACTTTTCACCCTTTTCCTTTTGATGCCTGTTTTCCTACCCTCCTCGCTAACTTTACAAACGATGCACACACACATATAGTATAATAGCACCATCCTCATGCATACGTATATATACACGTACAAATACGCGTATATGTATGCGTATGTGTTTTGAGATACGTAGTAGAAGAAAACGTATATGTAGGTGTAGGTGGTGGAGGATAGGGTGTGTAAGGTGGGAACATGGCGGCACGTGAAAGGACCAAACTCAAATGGGGACACGAGCGGGGTCCTGAACAGACACATCGACATCGTGGGCCCTACCCCTCGTTTTTTTTTATCATAATAAAAATATCTCGCTGGAGCCGAACTTTCACGAGATTATCATAACGACAACAATAATAATAATAATACGTCTCATGTTATAAAAAAAAAAGTTATTATCTTTCTACAATTAAAAATAATAATGTCATGGGAGTGATGATATACAAATCAATCGTGTAACGATACCGGCCATTTTTATTTATATTTTATAAAAAAAAAATCGATACAGAAAGGGCAACGGCTCTTACCAATCTTGTTCATGTGTAAGTAAAGGTTACCGATGCGACATGTTTTGCTGGTAAACAATCTTATCAATATGTTCCAAAGTATATATTTCAAATAAAAATATATTAATATTTAAATATAGAATAGGGTGCGTGGGGGTCCATGATAATCGGTCCATTTTTGTAACGAAGTGGTGCGTCTGTTTGTTTCATCGTCGTTATCGATACGCACTCTCACATTTAAATACGTGGATGCATGCATATATGTATGACGTATGCGTCATGTAATACATACATGCATAACGTCGATTGCGGCTTTTGTAAGGCTCTCCTGTTCGTATCTGCCAAAAAAACACGGCCCAAACCTTTATTTAGAAAATGCTGAAAACTTAAGGTTGCGATTTTTTTTAAAAAAAATATAAAATTAATTGATGACTGTATAATTTGTTAATCTTTTTTCAGCCTAATTATTCATGATAGATAACAGAGGCTGAATTTCCATGACAACTTTTGTTATCCCCATTCCATATATTATGTAAATTTGGGTTTCACTTTTAAAATCCATATTAATTCAGATACGGCTAAAATTTACTTATAAACAAACACACATTTCAAATTCTATCCTGTTTTCTTTCTTTTTTTTTTCTTTTTTTTTGGTTTTGTATATTTTTTTTTCATTTTTTGATATCCAAACGAGATAATATAGCGGCCTGAAGTTTAAATGTCATAGTTTTTTTGCAATTATTATTTGTGAAGTCATTTTTACTCAATGTGATCGAATATTGAGATATTATATTGTTTTTATACCAAAGTTTTAAATATTGAAAGGACCACGGACGTGGAAGTCCATGTGTGGTAAACAAACATACATTATATTTCTAAAACAAGCACAAACTTTGTACAAGAAAGAAATGGGATATTCTTAAGGAGCAATCGATTTTCAGTTACTCTCATAAAATGGAGAAAAAAAAGAATCGTTTTTGACACTTTATATATTATATATTTTAGTTTCATATTTTGAGTTTTATATATATATATATGGATGGATCATTTTATTATTCAAATATCCAAAATAGCCCGAAACCGAAACCCAACCCAATGAGAAGACGAGATCACCCTGTAACAGTTAAAGCTGTGGAGGACGAAACCCTGATTGGTCGTATTAAATTGGTTTCGTCATTTCGGATTCGGTTATTTCAATTTTTAAAAAAAATACAACTATTCAATTTATATATTAATTTTGGTTCGATTTGATTTGATTGTAGGTTCTTTTTTTATGGATAGAAACTCGTTTTTCAATTAAATTTTCTATTATTTTTTTAAATAGCCTAAAAATCACAAAATTAAAAAAAATTATATAAAATTAATGGATTTTATAATTTCTATATAAAAATATGAATTTTATTAATCTTATCATATTTTCTTAAATTCATAAGTTAATGATTTTATATAAAAGCTAAAAAAATAAGTGGGAATATGGTAAGATTTATAAAGTTTATAATTTTATATAAAAATTACAGAGTTCAAGATTTTAAATAAGACTTTTTTTTAAAAAGTTTGTAATTTTTTAGGCTATTGTTCTTTTTTTTATATTCTATTCTGTTTAAATCGAGTTGTTTATTCGATTATTAACAAAATTAATTGTGACACGTATGGTTCCGCTGCTCTTCAAATTTCTTAATAAAATCTCCTGCTCCATTCCTCGCAAATTGTTTGGGCCTCTATAAGTGGGCCGGGCCTTAACTAATATTGCCCTGACATGTTTCATCACGCGCTGGCATCAAATTTTATTATTTATATCCCGTAAGCTAATTACATCATAACAATAAATTAATAATGTTTTTTTTTGGTAAAAGATAAATTAATAATGCTTGATCCGAGTCAGATTTTTTTTAAAAAATTTGGTTTATTTTTACTATATCCCAGTCGTATTAATCTGGATTATGACAATTGTGGATTTGGTCTATCTGGTTTTGTATATGTTACGATATATCACATTGTTTATAAAATAAACAACATATATTATATAAGATCTCTGTAGGTATACAATTAGTCTCTGTAAAACCTGTAATTTCTTATCAACATGCAGTGATTACAAAACCTATATATTAATATCGTAATTAACTAAAAACGTTTGACAAAATGAGAACAATTATATGAGACAAATTGATCATGTTTTATTTTGTTGGAAAAACTTTATCCATGTAAATAATGGGTTTTATATATATATATATATCGCCATTATATAGATGAACCAATACACTTTTTACGTAAAATGTATATATATGTAATGTTATATATATCATCTCTTTTATAAACCAATACATATTTTGTGTAAATTGCATATATATATATGCACACATATATATACACACAGTTCTACCTTTTAAGGATATAGAATAGAGTATGAAAAAGGTTTGATTTCCTCGAAGGAGAATATTCTCCATAGATAAGTGTGTTGGGTGTTTGCTTTTGTTGGGGGCAAAGAAAAACAGAGAATTAAATTCCAAACCTCAAGACAAGAAAGTCAACTTCTTGATGGAGATTGATTAACCAAAATCTATCATGCTTCTTTTGAATCCTTCTCCTAATCTATAGCCGTGATCTAGGGAAAAAAATCTTATATATTAATGCATTTACATATATATATATATATATATATATATATTGACTTTGAATATATTCCATGACTTTAGTTATTTTTATAGCTTCATTGATTAATACTTGCACATTTGAGTCAAGATTGAAAATAGAGAAAACACAAATTTATAGGCACTAAATATTTCGGTTTATTTTTATTTACATTTTTTTATTATGACAGATTTTGGTTTGATTCCGATATTTGTTAAGATTTGGAATGCAAATTAAAAAATATATGAATTTATTTTATTTTTCAGTTAGTTTCGTATTCAATTTAAATTCGTTGACTTTATTAAAAAAAATCACTTTTTAGATAGGATATGTTTTGTGATAATATGTTATTCATTTCCGTTGAATTCGGATTTATGTACCAACCAAAACGTCCGCCCTATTTGAAGTTTTTAAAACTGTCAAAGCTGTAGTATATATGTAAACTCTAACATGGAAGTATATGGATATATATTAACGTTAATATCCGTACGGTAAATATAACCACGATTCTAATCTATGAAATCAGCTCCTGAGATTATAACTCAAATTCACTAAAAAGAATGAGATCGTATTTTGACTGAAATCTAAAAAAAATGTCGAATTTTGACAAAACATATGTAATCTATGCGCTCGTACCTATGTTGCAAGGATCAGACAGGAAAAAATAATTCAGAATAAAAGCCATTTGCTGCAATGATCGCATATATATCCATGTATACGGTGAAACACGTATACATGCATCACCATATACATGTATACATATATATATCAATATATATATGTGTGTGCGCGCGCGTGCGTATGTATACGTATATATATAAAACTCAAGAACTAGCTTTTCTGATCTTTTTGCCGAAATCTTCAAGAACAGACGGAGGAAACATAGATTCGACTTCTCGAGAAACATCGAGAAGACCAAGAGAGCTTCGAAACCACATCGCTCTCCGCTTTGTCGCCGGAGCTGTTTTAGGCTTTCTCGGCGGCGGCGGCGGACGATAAAGGCTAGCGTTCCTCACTTCCACGTCATCCACTTCTGAGTCTCTTCTTCGACGACAAACGAGTATACTCTTCGGGGTCTCGAACCCTTCGCCGGAATATTCTCCCGTCGCCGGCGTCGTCGATACTACGCACTTGTCCGGAATCTGCAAAGGAGCAACCCCACATTCATCCCGTTTCCTTTTTCTTCTCGCTCGATCCACGAACTCTTCGTGTTCTTGCACTTGTCCGAGCCGTTCTTGTTCTTGTCGTTGGCTTTGAAATGTTTTCGAGGGATTTGCTGATACAATTTGATCACGTGGGGATGAATCTGGATCCTGGGTTTCCGAAAGTGTCGTTGAACTTTCTGACTTCATGACTGCGAAATCTTCCTTGGGCAATAAAATCTCAGTGTTTGACATCTTAATTAGAAACAGAAGAAAAATAAAGAAAAATCGGAATAGGGAAGAAATAGAAAAACAAATGACGATCCCAGGAACAGACCACTGAAGACGCCAATATTTATATATATATATATGTGTGTGTGTGTGTGTGTGTGTGTGTGAGAGAGAGAGAGAGAGAGAGAGAGAGAGAGAGAGAGAGAGAGAGAATATCCGTATATATAATATATTATATATATTAGTCGCGTATCTATATATGTGATATAACGATGAATGTATAGATCGCTCTGCATGCGCCCAATAACGCCAACGACAAATATAAGAAGCAAACAAAGGCTGACATATTTAAAAATGTGTATATATATATGCTTACTTTTCTATGTATCTGAAAAAACAGGATGCGATATTTTATACATAAGATTTTTAATATATATGATACCAAAATAAACTTAAAAAATTGCCCTTCGGGGCCAGGTCAGGTGGTAAGGGAGCATGGTGAGCAATCCTGAGGTGGAGGGATCGAATCCCAACATCGCTCTTCCTTACGCTTGACCTGCTCGCCTGTCAGCCCATCCTAATGGGCTGATTTACCTCCTCCGCGTGTGTTGCAGGCTCGTGCGCGTGGGCGGGGGGTTTGACCTGCAGGCGCCTAAGCCCAACTACGGCCCGAGCGTTAGGCGCGTCTGGCGGCCAGGTCCGGCGGACTGAGGTCCATGGGAATTGTTAGGCGCGGGTGGTGGCCAGTTCGACACCGTTTGTAAGGGTAGGTAGTCACAGGGGTTCCCCACGTTAACAAAAAAAAAAACTTAAAAAATGGTAGACGGGACAATATATAGTATAACGGTGTTCGTTTAATTAGAAGGTTGGGCATTGAACTGACGAGTTCAATGTATTCTGCAATTTACAACTGAATATATTTTATGTATATTTATGTGGATAGATGATTACCATTGTATATGTACGTACCTTTCTAATTATATAACATTTTGGGGAGAGGGGATTTGGTCATTTGAGATTGAAATTTGAAATGAAGACCCGCTTCGGCGAGGGATCCAATGCAAACATATATGCATATATGCCCTTCCACATTTATGTGAATACACTACAAAAATACATCGCATATGCGACGGACATATCCGTCGCACCGCGAACACATATCCGTCGCAACAGATATTTTGCGACGGGTCACGACGGGCACAAATACGTCGGTACAGAGCTGTCGCAAATTTGTTTCAGTCGGTTTTACCGTCGCAAAGTTACGACGGACATTTCCGTCGGTATATTACCGACGGATATAAACCGTCGTAGACCGTCGCGTTTATGTTTGTCGCACACTGCGACGGACTTATCCGTAGCAAGTTTCCGACGGCATATATCCGTCGTGTATGTGTCGCTTTATTAATTTTCGAATTTAACGACGGATTACGACGGAGTAGGTCCGTCGCAAACTTTGTAAAAATAATTAAAAAATAAAAAATTTGTTATTAATTTAAAGATTTTAAAAATCAATTATTAAAACAAATTCATAAATAAAAAATACGAATTAATTAAAAACAAAAAAAGATTCATATTTAAAAAAAAAGTATAATACAATAATTTAGAAAGAGTTATAATACAAATACATCTACGGATCTACCGGTGCATCGTTGTCGAGATTGGTGGGTGCGTCCTCTGGATCGTCCTCAGGAGCATCTGGCTGCCGAGATGTCGTCGGAAAGCCATACTGGTCGAATATAGGCGGCATGAACGGTGTGAGGCGCTGCATCATCTCCTCGAAGCGTACGATCCTCGCTTCGGTCTCGGAGAGCTTCTGTAGCTTCTCCCGATGTTGCTCGAACTCTTCGATCTTCGCCCGGGCCTCTGCCAGTTCTGCATTCGTCCGCTCTTGGGAGCGTTTCAACTCTTCCACTTGACGCGTTAGCGCGACATGGTGAGTAATCGCCGGAGCAGAAGTTTCTCCCCCGCCCAGTTGAGATGCCAAGGTGCCGATACCATAGATACGGCCCTTGGCATCCGGATGGACAACCTATACAACGAAAGAAAAATTAGCATACAATCATATATTTTTAAAATTCAGAACTATTAATTTTATAAATATTTACCTCTAGATATAGGCTGTTAACTTCGGTTGTCGAGAGTTGTGTAGAAGCAGAACTCTCGTCCATCTGGGAGACTTTATCGTCGATCTTGGACTGCACCAACTCCTCGATCTCCTGGACCCGCTCATTCACATATGTACCGTCCGATCGACGGTGTGTGTCCTGAAGAACTCGTAGAACCGACGGTTCTACACCTTCTTTTTGAGCCTACAAACAAAATAATTAAAGTTACAAATTTTTTAAATAAATATAATTATAAATATAAAAGTTACTTACTATATCCATTGCGACTCTGGCGAAAGATCTTCTACCCGCGGTATGAGTTGCTGGTGTGTGATCCCCCACAGATCGAGACCGTCGGTTCGCTGAGGCGATCCGACTCTTTTCTGCTGCATCCTCTGAGTCCCAGTGAGCCAGGAGAAGGTTCCAAACACCCTCGCTTATCCACAATGGCTTCTTTCGACTTTGACCCGACCGATAGATCGTATCCCGGAGTCAGTTAGCCAGCACTTCCTTCCAACCAGCATAAACCATATCGTGGTGGCGCTCCTCCCAATAAAAAGCTTGCTGCAATAAAAAAAATTGATGTTAATAAAATAATAAATGAAATTAAAACAATAGTTTGAATTTGAAAACTTACCGCAAATGCACAAAACCAACGCTTCAGAGTCGCTGGAGGGACACGAGTGATACTGAACCAAGGACCCTGAAAATCACTCTTGAAGATGCTCACAATTGTCTTCCGTATCTCGGTATCACAACCGAACCTATGCGAGTATATAAATATACTTAGTTATATAACTGTAAACGTTAATATAAAATTTAGAAATGAATTGTTACAATGTTTCTTACCATAAAGTATCGTTGGTTCGCTCTGGGCTAAGATGCGGTCTCGTCGTACGACGATCCTCGGATGCGAGGATTTCCCTGAGTGATACTGATGAATCACGCGAACAACCTTCATGTGAAGGTTGCTGTGTGGATTGACCCGTGAAAGGTTGATCCAAACGAGCTGTGGGTATTGGGGGCTGCTGAGAAGTAGGGGTAGAAGGGCTAGAAACACCGGATCCTCGTCCGCGAGGTCGGACTCCCCTACCCGATCTACTCCCGGAACGTGACTGACTCATCTACATATAGAAATTCTAAACCCTTTAAACCGTAATATCGCCGACGTAATCCCGTAATTTCGCCGGAAATCGGCCGAAAAATCCGGAAATTTTCGAATTTCGCCGGAAATCGCCTGGGAAATCCGAAAATCCCAAGATTTCGCCGGAAATCGCCCAGGAAATCCGAAAATCCCAAGATTTCGCCGGAAATCGCCCGGAAAATCCGAAAATTTTCGGATTTCGCCGGAAATCGCCCGGGATTTTCGGATTTCGCCGTTTGTTCGCACAAATCCTCAACCCTAAAACATCGTAATTACACCTAAACCCGAACACGGCAGGAAATCGCAGGGAATTTTCGGATTTCCACCGAAAATCGCCCAGAAACCCTAAATTGCACATATTCTCCGAAGCATCAGCAAGGGAGAGAAGGAGAGAGGAAAGACTTACCTCGCGGCGTCGGACAGCTGGGTTGGACGGTGGGTTTCCGGAAATCGCCGGAAATCGGCCGGAACTCGCAGATTTCGGATTTCGTCGAGCGGAGAAGAAAGAAGAGGGTTCGCGTTATGTATTACACATTGCGACGGAACTTAACCGTCGGTACTCGTCGCTAATGTTTGACCACGTGGCCATTAGCGACGTGTACCGACGGTTAAGTTCCGTCGCAAAGGTTCCCAAGCTTCAGCGAATCATCACCAAGGGAGAGAAGGAGAGAGGAAAGACTTACCTCGCGGCGTCGGACAGCTGGGTTGGACGGTGGGTTTCCGGAAATCGCGGAACTCGCAGATTTCGGATTTCGTCGAGCGGAGAAGAAAGAAGAGGGTTCGCGTTATGTATTACACATTGCGACGGAACTTAACCGTCGGTACTCGTCGCTAATGTTTGACCACGTGGCCATTAGCGACGTGTACCGACGGTTAAGTTCCGTCGCAAAGGTTTTTAAAATTTTCAAAAAATTTGCGAAAATTTCAGGAAAAGAGGGCGGAAAATATTAGCGACGAGTACCGACGGATAATGTCCGTCGCAAATTAGAAAAATAAAAATAAAAATAAAAATACACACATTACAAAATTAATGAAATGAAAGATACATTACATAATTAATCAAATGAACCATACGATGATGTTTCCGTTGTTTCGGGATTGGTGTCTTCGCTGCTATCGCCTTCTTCATCGAGGTTTCCAATTTCTAGTTCTTCAACTATCCCTTGCTCCACTGCTAGCCTCTCCACATCAATTATTTCTGCGACTGCTGCAACTGTGTGTTCTTCTTGTAGCGGGCTTTGTTCCACTGATCCATCATATGTAATGGTCCCTCTTGGATTAATCTTGATAACGACCTTCCAATCGATGTCACTTCTTCGCGTTTTATCTCTTGGATAAGGGATAAAACATACCTGATCTGCTTGGGATGCCAGTATAAAAGGATCATATTTTCTATATCGACGGGAGTAACAAATATCAGTGATCCCTGATTTGTTGATCCGTATTCTACGTCCCGGCGTCGGATCAAACCAATCACATCTGAAAATCATCACTTTGAGTCCAATATGACCCGGGTATTGTACTTGGAAAATTTGCTGAAGAATGTCATGGAAATCTGGTTCATCATCCGAAGCACAATAACTCGAGCCTTTCACACATATACCATAATTTGCCGTCGAACGATGTTGTCCATGTTCATATGTATGAAATAAATATCCTCTCGTAGAGAACATTGGCCAACATTTGACCAGCCGAATGAGACCTTGAACTAACTCGTGTAACCACAATGGATGATCTTCTTGCGATGATTCAATCTGTAAAAAACAATCAACCAGCAATTTGGCATGTGGTTAGTGAATACGGATTTCTTTCTCCTTGTTGAAATTCGTTTCGCTGCTCATCGATAATGACTTGATTAACTGCACCATATGAAGACGTCGTGTCCACTGTTTCTCCGTGAGCTAGCCAAACAAAATAATTGGACATGAACCCTCTTCGATATAGATGATTCCACACTTGTTGAATATACTGCCATTTCGTATTTTCACACTTCACACACGGACATGGAAGTTTCGACCCTTCGATATATGACGGTTGAGATGTAACAAACGTCATAAACGCTTGCAATCCTTCTTCAAAATCTTTGCATATTTGATTTGTGTATGGATCTATTCTTTCATACATCCATCTCCTTGCATTGAAAGACATTTTTTTGGGGTTTTTTTTCGTTTGGGGAGGGTTATTTTTCGGTGGGGAGGGTTATTTTTCGGTTGCTTGATGGTGGTGATCTGCGCGGAGTTATATTCTTGATAATTGCGACGGCTATGCGACGAACGTGCGACGGATTTGTTGCGCCGGATACCGACGGACTACCGAACTCACGACGGAATGCGACCGTTTGCGACGGACATTCTGGCAAAAAAAAAAACGTTTCTCACCTAACTATACCTAACTATACGACGGATACGGTGCGTCGTATTTCCGTCGCTAAAAACGACGGAAAGTTACGGAGGATAGTCCGTCGCATAATTCCGTCGGAAGTCCCTCGTTTTCGGTCGCAATAAGTTTGCGACGGAATACTCCGTCACATTCCGTCGTCTTAGGTTGCGACGGAAACCTACGGATTACGTCAGATTGTTTACCGTCTGTATTTCGTCGTTAGCCGTCGTTAATTTTATTGCGACGGACATATCCGTCGCAATGTTCGTCGTAGTTTAGCGCTTTTTTTGTAGTGATATATTATAGTGTACCATGTGTAAGTATATTTATATATGCGCAGTAAGTTATTTTTGTTGAAACTTTAATTAGGGTTTTGACAACACTCTAAATAACTTCAGTTTCAGATTATATTGTTAAACTTTAGGGCTAATTCTATTATTTTTACTCCCGTTTATCCCTTTCTTTTTTGTAAATTATTTGTTCATTCTAAAAAATTTACAGTAAAAACCTTTATTTTGGTACAAACATCTAAAAGTTGAAAGAAGAACACTAATATAGGGTAAATATATATATAAACCTTGGTTTGCAATATATATATATATATATATATATATATATATATTCATGGTTAATGCTGATAATTTTGTTCTTAATACATGTTTTAAATCATCTTTTGATGCATCTGATCACGTGATTTACAGCGAAGGTAGCATGCCTTGAGCATATACTGTAATCTCCCCATCCTTTTTGATCTTTATAGTCACCTTTTCATCGTGATCTTAGCTAAGCTTTCATGTGATCCCAAACTAATCTTTTTCAAAAAAAATAATGAATAATACTCTGAGATCCCCTCGTATATGCAAAAAGATACACTTGTGACCATGTTTTTGCATATATATATATATATATATACACGTGCGCGTGTGTGAGTAAAACGAGAGATCATGAATTTCGCCATATATGGCAGAATGTATCCCCTTTGTGAGACGTAAATGAGATTTTTGTTTATCACCATGCAATATTCCGATATATATATACACATTGAGAAAGTACGTGCAAATATTCGTTTGAATTTTAATACATATACCGACTTATTTTAAGTATAGGAAAACATTAAAAATGAATTAATTAAACCCATTTTACTTGATATTGATATTATGTAATCCAATTGTTGGCACCGTTCGTTTCAAATCTATTTAACAAAAAAAAAAAAACTCTAGCATTTTGTTTTTATATTATACATGCATGTCAAGAGATTTAGTATATATCTTATAAGAGATAACAGATAAAATCTACCAACGACGTGACGTTTGGAATTTTTATTTTTTGAAGACAGTTTGAAAAAAATATTTATTAGGAAGATTATTGAGACAATGATTATGGAAATAATAATAACAATAATAGTGGAGGCTGAGAGATTTCCACCACGCCGATGTGCTTAGGTTGTCCCCTCATTGGATTGCTTGGGTTTCATCGCATCCTAAGTATCTTTTCTTTCCATATTTTCATTTTCATTGTCGTTAAAATTTAACCTTATTAAATTATTACGGAAAAAAAAAACACTCTCTAACATGACACACTATATCGGTGTTCCCTAGAAACATCGAAATCTTTGAATAAAATAAATAAAATAGAGCTATATTTTAAAAGTGGATATATATTGTATATTTCATAATATCTTATCAATATATGTGCACACATAAAATGGCTAAAAGAGGAACAATTTAAATCAAAATTCGAATAATATAAAGTGCATATATATATATATTGATAATTTAGTAATGTAAGAATAATAAGTGTAAACTTTAATGTAAAAGGAAACACCATAAATCATGGGGTATGCATGATACATGACAAAATATCATACATAAACATTATAATTTCGTATTATACATTATAATGAAAATGAACACAAACTCTCATGCCAAATAATTACATCTCATGCTCATGCTTAATTATTTTGCTTCCCCACATCCCATCATCATTCCCATCAATTTCCACCATTCATCATCATCATTCCTCCATTTTCGCAATCCTCACCTTTTTCAGGAATCTCCTTGTAATATATTTTATATTTTTTGTTTTTATGTATTCTTTAGTTATTTATTTATTTATTTTAATTGTTACAATTCCGGCTAGAATCCAACCGGTCGGATCGCGGTGGATAACTCGTTGAAAACTGTCAAGAACTACAGAAAATTACTTATTAAAATAATATATTACTATACCACATATATATTATATTATTTTTTATAATCTTATTATTATTTTAGTTTTTCGAAATTTTCAACAACTCCGGAAAACTCCAATCACATACGGACCTTGTATTTACATTTTTTTTGTTGTCCCGTGAAATATTGATATTTAAGTGCTTGATATGCATGTTTGATTTTCTGTATTTAATGCTAAATTTATAACCAATTCCTGTCGGCTACTTGTAATCGTAAATATTCAGTTGTTCGTTAGGATCGTGAAACTTTCGAAATTATAAACCGCATATCCAAATTGGGATAATAAATCTTCATATGAATACAAATTGAATATAAACTATTCCCTCCGTTTCACAGTATCTAACGTTTTAGGTTATTTTATATTTTTTAAAAAATAAAAAAGTTAGAAATACCCTTATTTAATATTTTTATTAATATATTTTTTTATGATTTCAATTAATAAAAGTCTTCGTTCTCTTAAATATTCAGTTTTTGATATTAATGTTTACTATAAACAATTATAAACAATTAGTCAAGAGGCAAACTCAAATTTGAAAAAAAAAATTTGGAGATAAAAAAAATTAAGATAAAAAACCTAAAAAAAATACAAAAATATGATATGAAATAAAAAAAATTGACGAACAGATGAAAAAAATGAAAAACAAACAATAATAATAATTGAAATATAATTAATATTCATTAAATTTTGATGATAAAAACAATATTATCATTAATAATTTATTGAAATTTGGTAGAAAAAAATTATAAATTATTGTAAAAAATTATTTTGAAAATGTAGAATGACAAATATTTTATAACATAGAAAATAATCTAAAACGCCAAATATTATAAAACGGAGGAATATAAGTTTGACATGTATCATACCCTAAAAATTATTGCTAAGAGAATAGGCATTGATCCTCTCTTGTAAACTTTTGAGATTTCTCCTAAAACCCTCGATATATACAGAATTATGAACTCACCCAACTTAGATAGCTCAACCGGTGAAACGAAGACGCAAACCATTTATCTCATCCCGAGTTCGAGACTCAAATTAGGGAAAAGAGCGTATATTCTAATCAGAGGGTTTGTTCTCATCTCCGAAATTAGTTTGAACCTCAGTCCAAGATATCTGATTATCTCCCAAAAAAATAATTCTGAACTCGGGAACAAAATTAATTTTATTTAACAATAATGTATACGGACCCATTGCTACATTTGCAGCCGCAGAGCTTGAGGCCGAGCGGATTTTATTCTAAGAATTACCAAAAAATGAGGCATTGAATGACTGGAGTTTTCCGTGATTTTCGAATATAAAAACCAAAATAAACCCTAAACCCTGGTTTTTTACTAGTTTAGTTTCACTGAGTGACTCTCATTTTTTTTTCAGCCATCCGATGATCTCATCTTTTTCTTTAACCGTTACCCAAGTTTTCCTCCTTAAATTACCATACTAACCTTATTATATCCGTTACCCAAGTTTTTCTCCCTAGATTACCATATCAACCTTGTTTTTTGAATTTGGATTAAATTAATCCGAACATCCGGCGTTTTACTCTTTTTAATATTTGAATTTTTATTTTTAATCATATATTTGATAACTCAACGATATTTTTAAAATAATTAGTAAAAACTTGATCCCAAATTTCTTTAATACATAATTAATATCCACTGAAAATTATCTCGCAAAATCCCACAAAGCTTCGATTTGGAATAGTAATATATTATATAATAATTAGTTAAACGGCTTGGGATTAGTTTGGGTGAGAAAGGCCCGATCCAAATCGGAGGCCCATAAGTTGGAAAGCCCAATAGAATTTACTAATCGGCCCATTTCTGACCCTATTTAACGGGTAAGCCAGGGCTAAAATCGTCTTTCAACGTTAAGAGGTTGTATGTTCGCCACCAAAAATAGGCGGACACGTGTCGTTACCAGCAGGAATTTGGGACCCCGGGGAAAACTAACGGGCAGGATCGACTTACGGCCATAGGATATAACGGGAACTTCCTTTTGTCTCCGTTAAAGGTTCGCTTTTCAAAAGAATTTGAACCCTTCAGGAGCGGGCGTTTCAGGATCCGGGAGCTTCTTCCTTCTTGTTCTGCTCTCTCTCGTTCTCGTCGCGTTCTTCGTTTTTTCCTCTTCGAGAATTCATCAGGTAAACGCTGTTTTGTTGTTTCTTATGGACTGCACCTGTTTGGTTACCAGGAAAAATGTTAGGAATTCGAAGAGTTCGAATCTGTGTTGAAGGATTTTCTTATTTGTTTTTCTGTTTCGGTTCTATTACGGGGGTAAGAATGTTTCGTCCGATGGATCGAATGAGGAGTTTCCTCTTTGCATCCGATTTTTGCGTGTTTGATCAGCTAAAAGATGGGGAGGATAAAATGGTGTTACGGATTTGGGAAAATTTTGATTGAATTTTATGAATTAATCTTGTCTTGCTTGATTACCTTCGAAAATGTTCGGGAAAAGGTAAGCAGTATGGATTTAGGAATGATCTATTGGAAATTGTCAGGTGATTTGTTTGGTTTCCTGGCAAATTTTGTTTCAAACTTCTCTGTTGAGCGTTTGCTATTCAGGTCTCCTTTTTGTTTTCCACTTTTTCATTTTTTAAAATTTGATTTCCATGACCTACTTGCTTGGTTTGTTTCCATAGATCGGAGATGGCAGATGGTGAAGATATTCAGCCTCTTGTCTGTGACAATGGAACAGGAATGGTTAAGGTAAGATTCTGTTAGTTGTAGACCAATGAATACGGAGTAAGTTGATGTTATGTACCATAATCTTCTCGCATTGATTCTCTGGTGCAGGCTGGGTTTGCGGGTGACGATGCTCCAAGAGCTGTTTTCCCCAGCATTGTAGGCCGTCCACGCCACACGGGTGTGATGGTCGGCATGGGCCAAAAGGATGCATACGTTGGTGATGAGGCTCAGTCTAAGCGTGGTATTTTGACTCTTAAATACCCAATTGAGCATGGCATTGTTAACAACTGGGACGACATGGAGAAGATATGGCATCACACATTCTACAACGAGCTTCGTGTTGCACCCGAGGAACACCCGGTTCTCCTCACGGAAGCCCCTCTCAATCCCAAGGCCAACCGTGAGAAGATGACCCAGATCATGTTCGAGACTTTCAACACCCCTGCTATGTATGTCGCCATCCAGGCTGTTCTCTCCCTCTATGCCAGTGGCCGTACAACTGGTCAGTAGACTCGCCCTCCTTCCCTGCAAGACTTAATAGTACCTGTTTTTTGTAGCTTTACGATTACAAAATGGCTCACCCGAAAATCCAATTTTTTGTTGTTGTTGAAACAGGTATTGTTTTGGACTCTGGGGATGGTGTCAGTCACACGGTTCCAATCTACGAGGGCTACGCTCTCCCCCACGCAATCCTTCGTCTGGACCTAGCAGGGCGTGACCTCACCGACCACCTCATGAAAATCTTAACCGAGCGCGGGTATTCATTCACCACCACGGCTGAACGCGAGATCGTGAGAGACATGAAGGAGAAGCTCGCCTATATCGCTCTAGACTACGAGCAAGAGCTGGAAACCGCCAACACCAGCTCCTCCGCCGAGAAAAGCTTCGAGCTGCCGGACGGGCAGGTGATCACCATCGGGGCGGAGCGTTTCCGATGCCCAGAAGTGCTGTTCCAGCCGTCGATGATAGGGATGGAAGCTGCAGGGATACACGAGACGACGTACAACTCGATCATGAAATGTGACGTGGACATAAGGAAGGACTTGTACGGGAACATTGTGCTGAGCGGGGGAACGACAATGTTCCCGGGGATAGGTGACAGAATGAGCAAGGAGATAACGGCGTTGGCACCGAGCAGCATGAAGATCAAAGTGGTGGCTCCGCCTGAGAGAAAGTACAGCGTCTGGATCGGCGGCTCCATCTTGGCTTCACTCAGCACTTTCCAGCAGGTACCCTTATTTTTCATTTTTCATTTATTTATTTTAATCGTTTGAATCCATCCAACTGAACCAAATCTAACATAACAACCGAACACATAATGTAAGAATAATTAAAATTTTAAATAGTCATTATTGATAATAAATTTGAAAGTAGAATACAATTTAAAAATTGAATGGTTATTTTTTTTAAAATCAAAATTACAGATGTGGATTGCGAAAGCGGAGTACGACGAATCCGGACCATCGATCGTGCACAGGAAATGCTTCTGATCTCGGGAGCACTCACTCACCAACTTTCCTTTTTTTCCCCACGTGTGTTTTTATTCTACGTCTCTGTAATTTTGCTTGAAGCAATTTAACTCAACTTTATTTTTCCCTTACACACACAATCACTTCACCAATATCACCGAGTTGGGGTCGCATTATCATGCAATGCAACAGTCATTTATAAGATGTGGGTCCCATCAAAGCGATTATCTTAGTATATAGATTTTATTGCATTTTGACCTGTATATTATGAAAACGAATTGGTACGTCTCAAAACATTGAAATGCGTAACTGTAGCATATGCCTTTATTAGAGGCATATGAAAGCTGTAAAACCAGGGTTTTTGCACAGGTGGCGTACGCAAGAGTCCGTATGAGTGACCACACGGAACAAATTTTTCGACGACAACGCATGGGATCGCGTTAGATCTGACCGTACATTTGCACGCGCGAAGAATCTGTGTAGATCCAACGGCTCTTAACTGCCCGAAAATCTAGCAAGGACTGACCTAAGATGGTGGATCTGGACCGTCTATCTCATGCGGGTCCCACCATCTCTCCACTTGTTAATCACGCGCTCAAATATCTTTCTCATTGGTCATACAACTTTTTCTTGTTCTCTTTGTTTACCGAATTGCCCCTATATCTCGATTTAATAGTAGGTAGCCCATAAAAGCCAAGAAATCCACGCTGCATTTGCCAATGTTCTTTTATTTAGTGTTTTTTTTTTTGGTTAGAAATAACAAATTAGAACCCAATGTTACTTTGTTTTCTTGATAGAAATGATAATTAGACAAAAACTTGAGATTAATTAAGGCAACACCATCTGAATTTGCACAGGAAAGGATTTGTAATATAAAATTTTCCACATTTGATTTAAGTTTATCTCGTAAACAAAAAAAAAATAATAAACCAATAAGAATAAGAACCAACCCAAAGAAGGAAAAGACACTCAATGAGAGAAAAAAATCATGACCAACACACAAAATGCTATACAACGCATGGCCAAGAGAACGCGTGTCTTCCGGCGACCGCCTGAACTTATATCGTCCGGCGGCGATGACAGCCGCGACGGCGAATCATCTGAACTCTCCGGCGACAGCGAGATCTCGTGCGGCGGAGAAGGATCGCCCGAACTCCCGCCTTGGCCCGAACCCGAACCCCGACCCGGAACTCCATCG
Source organism: Tarenaya hassleriana (assembly GCF_000463585.1). Classification (NCBI taxonomy): domain Eukaryota; kingdom Viridiplantae; phylum Streptophyta; class Magnoliopsida; order Brassicales; family Cleomaceae; genus Tarenaya; species Tarenaya hassleriana. The sequence continues at coordinate 4,039,450 of NW_010968505.1, read as the reverse complement.
AACAACTCCTTGGGCAAAAGCACCTTCGATATACCGAATATAGAAACCGGGTTCTGATCGAAAACCGTCTGGGTCACATGGGCGTGGACCACACCCGAATCAATCGTGATACCCGACCCGTTAACCCGGAAAATGTTCAACGTGTACGATCCGGCTCCCATCTCTTCCGTTGCCAACGTGGGCTGAACCGGGTTAGTGATGGATTCGAGCGATCCGAGTGGGTAATACGAATGGAGGACGTGGAATTTCAAGACGACGGCTTTTTGGTCGGCGGGGAGGGACTGGAGCCTCATGTTCGCCGGAAGATCCGAGAACGCGTCGTCGGTGGGGACGAAGACGGTGATTCCGGCGCCGCGCTCGTCGCTCTCGAAGTCGGCGATGACGCCGGAGGCAACGAGCATGGAGATCGCCACGTTGAAGTCGTGCCCGTTGATCAGCGCCTGCGTGATGTTGATCCCCGCCGTCGGTAGAGACGACGGCGATGACGGCGGAGGGGTTAGGCTCTCCGACGCTGTGAGGTCGATTCCGGCGGGGACGAGGAGGGAGTCGACGGAGAGGACAGTGACGATGTTCGGGGAAAGTGTCACGAGGAGGTTCAAAACGGTGACGTTTGAGGTCGGGGATCTGACGGAGACGGATCCGGTGGCCGGGTCTCGGGTCACGTTGACGGATCCGGATCCGGAGAAGGCGCGACCGGAGGCGTCGTAGAGGGTGGTGATGGTGGAGCCGGAGGGAGGGATGCGGCGGAGATCTGAGTCGGATAGGAACTGGAGGAGGACGTGGAAGCGGAGGAGGTCGGCGAGGGAGGACGGAGGGAGGCGGCGGGCGAGGCTTACGGCGGAGGAGGAGAGGTGAGAGTTCGGAACGGCTAGAAGGGTGATGGAGCTCCGGCCGGCGAGCTCCGCCGCCACGCCGGAGGAGGCGAGGAGTCCGGCGAAGGTGGAGAGATCAGGGAATGGGGAGAGGACGGCGGTGATGTTGATGGCGGAGACGGTGGCGGATAGGAGTAGTAAATACGCCAATGCGATGGGGGCAAAACGGGAAATGGAAATTACGACCGCCATTTTTTAGCCTTTTGTTTTCCTTGTGGTCAGAGAGAGTGGAGTGAGGAGCAGAGGAAGCAGAAGAGAGATTTGGTGACGAGAGTTAAAGCTCTTTGATGGTTAGACCACGCGCGAACGAACAGAGCGTTGAGTCCACGCGCGAAGAAATGTTGAAAAGGAGATGCTTTAGAAAAAAAGGGCAGGACAGATGCCAGAGGAAGATGCTCAAGGGGGGGAGACCAGTTTGTATGTAAAGACAGATTAAAGGAGATTGGTGGAGCCCACGTGGCTTTCACATCTTCTTCTTAAATCTATTTATTTACTACATAAATTTACGAGATTTTGCATATTTATTTATAATAGATGTGTAGAGAAAATAAATAAAATATATGTTTGATGGTATTATTTCTAAGATTGTCCGGATCCGAAGACTTGAACAAGTCAATTTTTTTTCCAATAATAAGTGATACGGAGAGGATCGATCAAGGATAGTAATTTATAATTTTACAAACAAAAAGGAAAAATACTAAATACATGAGGGTAAATTTTGCATGCATGAATTCCTTTAATTCCTATGGACCTAAACACTTGGAAAATTTATTTCCTCTTTAATGGCTTTTCAACGATATCTAATGCTTTGTAATCTTAATGTAAAAATTTTGATACAGTAACATAAGTTCCATAAACATAACAAAATCCAAGGAGTGTCTAAAACCATTCAACATCGTCCACAAATTCGAATTTAATATTATTTCTTCCGAAATTTATTTTTTCCCCGAATATTTTTTCTTAGCTAGCAAGAACATATTTATGAATTTATGAATTTTAACTTACCAAGAAAAACGTATTTATGAATTTTGGAAAAGAACATTTACGACGTGATATTTGACATTTGTCCATCGTGAGATATTTAATTTCTCTCATGTACAAATAAATAGGCCTTAAAACTCTTAATAAACTCATAATGGGCTTTATTGAGAAACTGGGCTTACAAGCCCACTAATGAATATTTACTAAATGGAAAATGGAGCTATGTTCTCTCTCTCTCTCTCTCTCTCTCTCTTCATGACCAAGACTAGGGTTTCGTCATAATCGCCGCGACCAGAGCAGTTCTCAGTTATCTAGGAAGAAGGAGAAGAAGGGTTTCGAAGAATGGATGCGAACATGTTAGCAGGTTTAGATGGTCTTCCTGAGGAAGACAAAGCGAGAATGGGTTCCATGATTGACCAGCTTCAACTTCGTGATAGGTTCGTGCTCTCTCTCTCTACTTCTATTTCGAATTCGCCATGATTTTCTTTACACCCTTTGTTTAGATCCATCCAATAGAGTCTTTCCTCATCAGGGTATGTCGAAAGTTTCGATTCTTTGGAATTTTGGAAGAATTTCGTATATATGTTTTCGTAACTTCGCTCGGTTTATGCACATGAACATCGGGTGTACAGTCTCTGAACCAGTCTGCTTTGTATTTAAATGTGCAAAAGTAGAGACCCTTTTGTAATTTGAAGCTCCGTACTAAATTTCTGAAATGTTAAATGTGAATCAAGATATAGGGTTTACTTGTTTCCGAAGAAAGTAAATGTATGTTATTCATGGTTGGTATTGGATCGAACTCATATGCCATGGAAGGACTGTTGCTTGTCTTCTTTGAGGTTTCTGGAACAAACAAACTTTGAACATATGTTTCCGGTTGGAAGTTCTTTATGCCCGAGTTTTTTATGTATCTTTTTCTCAATGAGATTTTTTGTAACTCAGCGTTTTGATTACCTTTTTGTTGTTTGTTGTGTTTATGTATCCAACTCAACAAGCTTCACATATATATATATTCTCATGAATATTGAGCCACAGATATTGTCTTTGCACCTGTGGCTCTTTAATGGCTTTGAAGCTAAAATGAAAAGATCTCCTTTAAACCATTGCGGCCTCTAATGCCGCTTCTGGACGTTAAGGGAACGACAAATAATGCTTTCTTTGTCTAGAATTTATGTTTCAGTCGATTTTAGATGATGGACTTTATGCTTCTATGAACTGACCGTGTCGGGTCGTTTGATTTGGTTCTGTTGTTAGAATACGGAGCTTTAGGGAAAGCGG